>NW_007199183.1:92945-145624 GCF_000164805.1 Carlito syrichta | reverse complement strand
TCCCATTCTGCAGCTCCGTTCCACACACCAGCAAGCAGCCGCTCAGGGCCGACAACAGGGCACACCTCCGCAGGGACGCCAAGCCAGGACTCTGGCGCCACCCCGCTGCTGCGGCCGAAGGGCGCCCTGAGCGCGGCTGCCTCTTGCATTTTGAGAGGGACTGTTTTGCAATCAAGGAACTTCCACACGTGCAAATTGACAGATGTAAACGCGCCCAAGAGGAAAACAGTCCCCATGCCTGACATGTGCAATAAAGAGAGGAATGGGGTCGGGTGGCATTGCAAAAGGAAAACCCTGGTTCCTACCACCCAAGACTAGGCCAAACACTCTGAAATCGTGGGATTTATCTAGACTAAGAATTCCATCTTCAGCAGAGAGTGACTTGAAAATGATTCCTGTGTGACTGTTTCCCACACGAGTTTCCAAACAATGAATCCTTGACAGGTGAATCCGGGACTGCCCCGAAGGTTGGGGTCCCTGCAATTCTCTCAGCCTCCCCCTGGGGGTGAGAACGTAGTTGCCTCCCACTCACCACAAAACGCTTTATGAAGGGGAGACGTGTTTATTAAAAAATCCTCAAACATTCAAAATTGTTTTTATTTCCACAGAAAATATAGAGAACATGAATTTCTTCTAAAGCTGTGGCCATTCAAAGGGTTAAGCTGAGCACAACTCCTCAAAGACCACTGTTAATTTCTCCAGCTCACTGTCACACAGAAAGCGCCCACCCCCACATGGCGATCGGGCCTGCCCGACTACCCTTCCAGAGAGTTCTGTTGCCAGTGAGAAATATAGAGGACGTTTTTCCGACAGCTAACAGTCATTAGCTTTGCAAGTTAACTTTCACGAGACAGACAAAGGCTCTTATTTTGATGGCTTCCCTCCCTTTCGGCAGTTTTATCACCTTCATAAACACTAATGGCTCTTGAATACCTGCTGTGGGCGGGGCGTGCTGTGCCAGGCTGAACTGCCACACAAAATGCCACCAGATGAGTCACCGGTCTCCAGTGAATCAGCTTCGTGATGCACAGGAGTCTGGGGGCTGAAGGAACAGCAGCTTCTACCCAAGGCCAGAGCCACCCACACACGCTGACAAGCAGCCGACTCCAAAGGGCAGGGTCTTTGACTTCCTGAGGGCCCCGGCATGCCTGGCACGTGCCAGGTGCCTCGCACATGTCATCTGAATGGCATCACGCCATCATGCACCAGCGGGCGCGATGAGGTTCAGAGAGGAGCGACATCCCTTGCCCAGGGCATAGTGTTAGAAAGGACCGGAAAACTGACATCCAGCCCTACCTCCCCACGGCACCCTGCCTCAGTGTACAGCAAGGTGCCCCAGCCCCCAGGGCCAGGCCATTTTCACAGGCAGGTGGTCAACTGCCCATGTGCTGGAGGATGTGCAGAACCCAAGAGGGATTCTAGAAGGAACTCTAGCTCTGCAGACAGGTGGTTCTGAATTCAGATCCCAGCTCTGCCCCTTACCAGCTGTGTGACCGTGAGCACATCACTGCGCGTCTCTGAGTCTTTCTTTCCTCAGTGTAAAACGGGGAAAATGTAATGAACTTTATGGAGTGGTTGAGAAGATTAAGCAAGATTAAGTGGAATAACACGCAAAGCCACTCAGCCTCTCTCTTCTCCCTAATCAACTCTGCCTATAATCAGCTCTGGGTGAAAATGCCTAAGAATCAGACCAGACATCAAACCCTCCTTCCTAGGCCTGCCAGCCAACGACTGGGCAGGGGCACAGCCTCGTGGGCCACCCCTGGCTCAGCTCCTCACAGCCACCCACAGGCAGTGCAAGGGTTAAGGAGCTGGTGTCTGGCACAGAGTGGGCGTTCAATAAAAGCTCATTCAATTCAATTTGACTTAATTAAAAAACCTTACTCATAGCCTGGAGAATGGCAGGAGCTCAGAGGGCTAAAGCGAGGAATTGAAATCCATTTGAAGCCCATAAATTTTATATCCTGCCAATGAATGCATTTTCTTATTAAGCGACAATATTATAAACCTCTTCTGAATTCCTGGCAGTGTTTAAGAGTCATATCTTCTTTGGGCTGAAGGCTGTTGTCAAATCACAAAGAACTTGAAGGGGTTCTAAAGCAACTTGTAAGAAGGAGTAACTGGAACCAAGTTTACTGAAAATCACAGCATTTCACTGTGTGCCTACCTGTACAAAGCTTCTCCAAATTACACTTCATCATGAGACTTGGAAATTAGACACCAGTAACAAATGAGAAAGCAGGAACGCATAAATATTTACATGATCGTCAGAATAATATTCTCCCGTGCAAATCTACCTACTACTTTGTTGATTCTTATTAACTCAAGTTTAGAAATAGGACAATCATCTGAAACAGGGCCCTGGGGATTTCTTTCCCAGACTCAAACAATTTAGTTTTTTCTTTCAAGAAAACAGTGGTGTATAGGAGAGAGAAGGACAAGAAAGCAAGGAGATGGGTGGGCACAGTCCTCTCCTCATTCCACAGGGTCCTGGTCACAGTCCAGGACTCCCTCGGCTTCCTGCTTCTCACTCAGGGGTGTGTCACACACTGGGGCTCCAGTGGACATGGAGTGGAGAGGTGGTAGTAGGGGGAAGTGAGGGGCATAGGAGTGGTGGTGATAGTAAATCAGTAGTAGTAAAGGTAATCATAGCATCTAATATCCCCGAGTCTAGGTGTCAAGGGCATGTCACCTCAGATCCCTCCAGCCACATTCTGAAAGCTGAGAGATAAAACCCCACTTCGCAGTAAGAAACTCAAGGCTGCCAGAAGCCAAGCAACCACCTTGCCAAGGCCACACAGCTAGCAATTGCCAAAGCCAGGGCACGAGCCCAGTTTGGATGGCTGTTACTACCATAATACTGCCACTTCCTGGGTGCTAAGACCCATGGCCACAGTGAAGCTTGGCAGCCCCAGACTGGCATCTCGGATGTGCGGTCTCTGAGGAGAGGACAAGCTGAGGCCACTCACCGGTGGGGCAGAAGGGACCTGTTCCCTGCAGCCAGGAGCTTTTTTTTTTGAGTTGGAGTCTCACTCTGTTGCCCAAGGTAGAATGCAGTGGCACACTCACAGCCACCGCAGCCTCAAACTGCTGGGCTCAGGCGATCCTTCCACCTCAGCCTTCTAAGTAGCTGAAACTACAAGTGTGTGCCACCATGCCCAGTTAATTTTTTTATTTATTGTAGAGATGGGGTCTCACCATGTTGCCCAGGCTGATCTCGAAATCCTGAGCTCAGGCAATCCTCTCGCCTCGGCCACCCAAAGTGCTGGGATTACAGGCTTGAGCCACCACACCCAGTTTTTTTTTTGTTTTGTTTTGTTTTTAGGGGGGCCTTCCGGGGTGGACTGGAAAGCCTGCTAGATAAATTCTAACACACTACAACACTAGCCAGGAGGTCTTGTAGGAGCAGGGCCACCACGTGGGCTGGGCTCTGAAGAGTCCCTGCTCTGGGCGTTGCCTCTTCCTTTCTGCCTTCTCCTCGGCCCTCAGCTCACCAGCCATGCATACACGCAATAAGCGAGCACAAAGGGCCACCCCGTGCCGGCCACGCCAAAGACCCACTTGGCTCAAGCACAGCCCCAGTGCTAAAAGGCCTCCAGTGCTCTTCCAGGCAAGACTCTAACTGTTGTGCCACGTTTTCCAAAACAGAAAGGCAGGACAGATGGTACAGCATATGGCATGGCACGAGGACAGCAACCAAAGTAGGGCCGGCCTCGCAAGCCGAGGCCCCCGGGAGCCGCACTTTCTGGGGTAGGCATGTACCTCCACAGCTCGAGGGCCTTGAAGGAGGCGACACAGTGTCCAGACAGATGTTGCTAGGTAGAAAACAGCCCAGGAAGGACCCGAGGACATGGCAAAGTGACACCCAGCCACACAAGGGACCAACTTTCCTCAGCCCCAGGGCACGGAGGCCTCGGCATCCCAGAGACACCAAGCACCCAATTCAGAGGCTGTTCAACTGACCTGAAGGAAGCCAGACCACACCGTTCACGGCCACGAAGGAAGCCAGGCCACAATTCATGGCCATACCACTGCGCAGCACCATTACGCAGGGAAGTTAGAATGACCAAAGTATCTGGCTGCAAATCCGGGGAGACATCATTAAGTTGCCATTAAAACATCATTAAAACATGTAAGCTCGATCTAAAACTATTTCATTGCAAATTATACTGCTGTAAAATAAACAAAGGAAATGAATTCCAAAAAGCATTAAAGTAGCATTAATGCAAACTGAACCTCCTTCTCCAGTACAAGAGAACTCTAAGTAAGAAAGCATGCCATCTGTGGTGGAGAATCACGCAGGCATGCAGGTGGTCTGCGTTTAGCCGCCACTGGCTGTGTGACACTCCACAGCACGCCACCTCTCTGAACCTCAAGACGCTCCCGTGGAAGATGCCATGTGGATGACAATGGAGCGAGAGAAGGTGATAGCGAGGAAGGCCCACCGCGAGGCTGCCACGACACGACACAAGGACACGTGGCTAGCCACCAGAAAAGCTGAGGATCGTGACTCCCAAGTCTGGCCTCCACCCAAGAGGCTGATGGCACTGCCCTTCCCCTGTACAGAGAATTACACCTGAGGCCAGAGAGATCAACTCCAGCACCTGCCGGCCAGAAGCTCCCCTCCCCACAAGCCTCACACAGGGGATGCTTACCCACTCCTCTCTGGAAGGAAGGATGTCAGACCCCAAACCATGCTTGCACGCACAGTGTGTGGCTCACACACAAGCCTCCCTGATAAGCTTAACTGCCCTTCGGTCCCTGTGTGGACTCACAGCTGATCCCCGAGGTAGGGATAGCTCAGGAAGTACCCAAGGACATGGCAAAGCCTTACAGGGCACTGACTTTCCCTTGGCCCCAGTACACAGAGGCCTCCACACCCCCAAGAGAACTAAGCATCTGACTCCGAGGCCATTCAGTTGGCCTGAAAGGAAGCCCATGCTACAGTTCACGGTGTCATCCTCACTGCCCACTCACAGTGTCACCCTCACTGCCCATTCCCGGTGTCATCCTCACTGCCCATCCTCACTGAATAAATGAATGCATGCATGCCTTGTTGCCCCCATGGCAGGGGCAGGAGGGACCATAAGCCCTCATCTCAGTATATAAGGCCAGGCCAGGTCTCTTTCCACTCCAAGACAGCCGGTGAGCTCCTCTTTCAGTGGTCTCCAAGTGTTTATGATCACATCGCTATTATTTTTTAAAATGTATTTTGAGCACATGGCTTTGAGTACATATATACTATTCTACTGACCTAGTCACTATAAAACACGTACACATGCATTTTAGAAGGATGACATGGAAAGTAGCTAGAAGGAGAACATCTCATCCCTGCTCCTGGGTCCTCCCTGCCCCCCAGGACTTTCCACGCCTCCAGGGTGACACGAGCCCTGCCCTTGGCATCTCAAGTATGTGATGAGCCCCAACAGGAGGAGCAAGTGTGCCCACCACTCCCAAGCTTCAGCACCAGAGAGTGTACCCTCAAACTCCAGATCCAGTTCGCATGTGCATGTGTGACATGACTGCTGTGTGCCTCAGTTGCCCCCTCCATGCACACTGCCCCTCTTCCAAAGTCAGGAGGAAAGAGATGATGCCAGTGAGGTCTATGGTCAGCACAGGTCTCGTGTACCAAGTCCCAGCTAAAAGGGGTCGGGGTGCTAGGGACTAAGGTGGCCTGACTGGACACATTGTTCAGTAAGACAAGCAAACTGCAAATGAGGATTTATAAGTTCCACTTGTGATGAAGAAAGACAGGAATAAGAAACAACCCACTTGAGCAAAACTAATGAGATGGTTACCTACAGGGCAGGGGCAGGAACTGGCAGATAGGATTGGAGCAGGGAACACTTCTCCAAATAGAACTTGCTGTAGAGATCCGACTTTCAGAAATGTTCATGTTTCATACAAGAGGGAGAAAGAGAACATTCATAAGCTTGGGGGAATCCCTAAAATAGAAAACAAAGACAACAAAGGAACCAAATTGTATCTCAAATGAATAACATGACCACACTGAAGGGAGAAACAAACCCAAATATCTGAAATGTAGACTGTATGCCCTCAGTCCAAAGCCAAAAAGAACTCAGATCTGAATTCTAATCAGTAGACTTCTCTCTTTGCAGAGATTAGCAATTTTGAATCTATCAGTGGAATAAGCACAAATGTGGAAATGGAAAAGGGCAGAATGAACCAAACTGAATGAACTCAGAGCACTGGCTCCAAAACAGACACATCTGTGTGAACTCACAAGCTTTAATAGATAGAAAGAACTGGACGGAGGCATGTTGGCCATGAGAGCACACATACACAGGCACATGTTTAAGCAATGGCTGTTGCCTAGACCTGTCTTCTAAAGCAAAGACACCCCAGTAGCAATAAGCACACCTAACATCCAAATCTTGGTTTCTAAATGCCTTTCTCCACTAAAAGAACCCAGAGCTCCTCGAAGACAGCTGATTCCAGGTCTGGGGCAGGAAAAGAAATAGTAAGTCCAGAACATCTTGCTGGGCCAGAAACTAAAGATGTGTTCAAAGATTGGTGGAGCCTTTTCAAATGGAGACACAGGTGCTAGCCTCATCAAATATATTCTAACGTTATCATACTAGGAGTCCATGAGTCCACATGGATACAAAATAAACAGACTAACAGGGGAAAAGGAAAAACCTTCTTTATAGTTAGAAAGAAATGATAGAATTAGAAATTGCCAGTGGACAACCATGGTCCTAGGAACTGATTTAGGTAAGGATCATCAATGGATGCAAAAACCAGTGGATGAAAGTTTGAGGAATAAAGGCATATTTATGTATTCTGTTGTGTAACAAAATGTCTCTCCACATGATACTTTTTAACTGAAAAGTATAAAATAACAACTATGCTGGAGAAACCTGGCAGACACCATCTTAACCAAGCAATCAAAGTTACCATTGCCGGCAACAAGACTAGGCAACAGCATGTGTCTCCTGATAGGAAACACTGAGAGGACACAGCATCACCCATGACACTCCTGCCCAAAGTGCATAATCTGAATCTCATCGCAAGGAAACACAAGACAGACCTAAATTGAAGGACCGTCTACAAAACACCTTGCTTGTATTCTTTAAATATGCAAGTGTCATCAAACACAGGAAATGTTTCAAACTAAAGGAGGCTAAAGAGATATGCAACACATGACATAAATTCTCTTTTGCTATAAAGGACATTTTTGGGACAGTTGACAAAATCTCAGTAAGGTGCGTGCAGTAGATTAGATAATACAGTCGTGTGCCACATAACATTTCCATCAATGATGTGACACATACAGGACAGTGGTCCCATAAGATTATAATGTATTTTTACTGTATCTTTTCTATGCTTAGATATGTTTAGATATGCAAATACCTGCCATGATGTGACAACTGCCTACAGTGTTCAGTACAGCCACATGCTGTACAAGTTTATAGCCTAGCAGCAAGAGGCTATACCAAATAGCCCAGGTGTGTAGTAGGCTATATAGTCTAGGTTTGTATAAGTGCACTCTGTGATGTTCCCACAATAATGAAATCACCTGGCCAGGCACGGTGGCTCACGCCTATAAACCCAGCACTTTGGGAGGCCTAGGTGAGAGGACCGCCTAAGTCCACGGGTTTGAGATCAGCCTGGGCAATTTGGTAAGACCTCATCTCTATAATAAATCAAGAAAAATTAGCTGGGCGTGGTCACACGTGCCTATAGTTCCAGCTACTTGGAAGGCTGAGGCAGAAGCATTGCCTGAGCCCAGCAGGTCGAGGCTGCGACGGCCCTGAGCAGCGTGCCACTGCACTCCAGCCTGGGCGACAGAGTGAGACTCCAACTCAAAAAAAAAAAAAGAAATCACCTAATGACACATTTCTTAGAAGGTATCTCCATCATCAAGTGAAGTCTGATTGCAGTATTGTTTCAATTTTTTTTTCCAATGTTGATAATTACACTGTGGTTATTTAAGATAATTATTGTTTTAGGAAACACACACTGAAGTACTTAGAAGTAAAGAACCATCAGTCTCACTATTAAGTGGTTCCAAAAAAATGTATACATTTGTATTGTGTATGAATGCATATACATAAATATGTATACATGTGGGGGGACTGAATGATGCTAGCATTTGGAGAATCTGGGTAAAAGGTGGCTGGGAATTCTTCATACGTTCTCGCAACTTTTCTGTAAGTCTGAATTTACATCAAAACTTTCAAAGAGAGAAAGAAAGGAGAGATGATGGGGTTTTTTGAAGGCTGGTAAACTTGGTGGAATTATTTGCAAGGTCCCTTTTAGTAGGCTACACTTTGGAAAGATTCAGACATTGTGACTGTAAGCCTTCTAAAAATAACTAATGAGAGAAGTTACCTCTTACAAGCAGGATAATAACCACTGACTTATTACACCTCTACAGTGAGTGTTTCTGCGAGATACTTTCCTTCCTTTTCTTCTCATTGTGTTTCATTTCTTTCTTTTCCAGTTGCTGGCTTTGGCAGACTTCCTAACCTAAGTGAGAGGAGAGGGAAGCACCCAGTCCTCCTCAGTGCTTCCATCTCAACCACTGCTGTAATTAACAACTTGCTGAGGCTGAAATGGGGGTGTCCAAGTGTAACATATTGACTGCATGGAAGAAACTCAAAGAAGAAAAGTACTCATCTTTGAACAAGAATGGCAAAAGAAAGAACAGAAATGCAGTCCTGTTTCTCTGGGCCAAACAGCTCTCCAACGGCTGTATTCTCCACATATTGTACTCAAAATTGATTCAGCTCTTATGGATTTTTTTCCCAATATATAAGGAGGAGGGCTTTAATAAATAATCCTTTAACTGCTTGTATCAAATGTATATTACTTTTAATTTGCATTAAGCAAAACCAAACGAAAAACCAATTTCTTTCAGTTAACTAGGGAATTGAAGTACCTTGCCAGGCAGTCATAAGACTCTAGAAAAATCCTTTAGAAAATATAATTAAGTGCAAATGTTCTAAGACCACTAGTCTTATCAAAAGTTATTTTATTAACTGGAGCTCCAAGGATACAGATACTCGAATCAATTCATGTCAATATTTTAATGTCATATGCATTAATTAGCCACACTAATAAAATGAGAATGCACCTAACAATAAATGTCAGGGGCCACCGAGAGTGACAGGTTGGCTGGCTGAGAAGAAAGGGCATTGATTTCAACCTGAAAGTGTGGTTAACGTGTCCTTTCGTTGACTCACTCCAGAGACACCTGCTAAAGGCAGCCACGTGCAGAGACCGCGGATGCGGCCAGAAAGGAAGCCCTGCTCAGTCAGTCGGCCCAGCAGGCCGAGGCCGGTGGCTCCTCTGGCGCTTTAAGAGCTGGCGGATGACATGGCCCCAAGGAGGGGAGTGGGCACCTCCTGGGTCCCTCCCCACCAGCCAGAAAGGTCCAGGCCTCAGCTGTGCAGGCCCACCTGGCATGGGCCCCTGGGTCCTAGCACCCCCGCCCCTGAGCCCAGCGGGGTACAGGCTCCCTCACTGGGTCACCTGGAACAAGCCTCTGGCTCCCTCAGTGCTTCAGTGTCCTCAAGCGCAAACAGGGACGACTCATGAAATCCTTACCCGATGAGTGAGCGCCTACTGTGCGCAGACACTGACGTGCTGGCAACGAAACAAACTCCCTGCCTTCATGGAACTTTCCTTACTCAGAAGTAAGGTTATTAGGAAGAAACAGACCAAGAGCTGGGGCTTCACAGTCCACGGCCCCAGGGATGCCACATCCTCACCTTGGCCGAATGCCATAATTCCTCCGCTCTCCCAGGGGGTGAGGAGGTCAGAGGGGAGAGCGTCTGGAGTGGTTCAGACACCAGCCAGAGCCAGCAGGCTGAGCTCAGGAAGTGCCTTCCTGAGAACTCAGGCTCACACATACACACCCCAGGCCCTCTTGGTTTTTAGGATCGGCCTAGAGCCTCTGGGCAATTCCTTTCAGATTCAAACGTAACAAATATGCACTGAGCACCCACCATGTGCCAGGCAGCAGCAGACAGGGATGTGACTTTCCCCAAATTCAAATGTTGAACTCATAACCCCCCATTGTGGCTGCACTTGGAGATTGAGTTTCTGAGGAAGTCATTAAGGTTCAATGAGGTTATGGCTGGGGCCCCGATTCGACAACATTAGTGCCATTATAAGAAGAGACATCAGAACTTGCACTTGTGCGTGCACACTCTAGCTCCGCCTCCCCCACCCCACTCCGCCCAGCACACACACACCAAAGAAGGGCCCATTAATACACAGCAAGAAAGTAGTTGTCTGCAACCCAAGGGGAGAGCCCTCACTGACACCAATGCTGCTGGCTGATCCTTGATCTTAGACTTCCGGTCGACAGAACTATGAAAAGATAAAGTTTCTCTTATGTGAGCCACCCCATCTACAGTGTTTTGCTGTGGCAGTGTTACATATATGACGAGGGTGAATTCTGGATTTTCTAAGGCTCTCTGAAGCTGTACGTGCAGGATTGGCTGGGCCTCCCCTGAGCTCCTAGGATCCTATTTATCTAAGCCCGCTGCACAGCGCAGCAGTGAACTCTCACATAAAGAGGACAGATATGTATCCTGAATCACCAGAGCCCCTGAGGCCGGAGAAGACCGCTTCTCCTCTCCCTTTCAGCTCTGGGTTCCACACACCTGTTTACAGGTGAGATGCCATTGGCCCTGCGGGATGGGAGCACGGACAGTCCCCTCTCCATATCGCAGGCCGGCCACAGCTGTCCCACCTCGTCTCCCAAGGAAAGGAGGCCCTGGAGACAGGTGGAAGTTGGAGGGTGGATGGAACACCTTCCATGGAGCACAGAGTCACCTAGTATCTCTGAACATGGGGTCGGGGCCTGCTCTGCAGCCCAGATCAAAACCCGAGGAAGAAACACAAGGTGCCAAATGGAACAAAATGTCCCCATGTTTACAAATGAAACGTCCCAGGGACAGCAGCATGCACTGATTCAATAAGGGCAGGATCTGAGATGACTTCTGTGAAGTGAAGCTGACACGCTCGGGAAACTGGATTAGATGACTCAGAGCGGCTCGGGGGATAATGACTCTGATGCCAGAGACGCGAGAGAAAGCTCAAGAGCAATTGCTTCGTGAAAGGTGAGGAGAAAAACAAACCAATATCGTGAAATTAATTCATATGAGATTTTAAATATGAACGTGCAACCGAATTAAAGTTACATTTAAAGTTGAATAAAAGCAAAGGTGCAGCACTTTTAAAAGAAGGTATTATGTTTTTAAAAATATACACATTTGATGAAAAGGGAAACAGCTCCCCACAGGGGCAGCTCTCAGCAGTGCATACACGAGGGAGCTGCGGCAGGAAGGGGGGCTCAGTCAGCAAGGTCCAAGGACCCTCCTGGGCAGACCAGCAGGTGGGCATCAGCAGTGGGCATTGCAGAGGCCACCACCTAACCTCGGAGGGACAGGCACAGCACAGAGTTTCTGGCACTCAGGTACTAGCCCTGTTCACAGAGGAGGACATGGAGGCCCATAGGAGCTAAGACAGCTGCCCACTAGGCCAGGGAGTGGCAGATCCAGGGCCCAGGGCCCGGCCTCCTGTCTCTGGATTCTGTGCTCTGACCAGCCTGGTCTCATACACCAGGAAAAGGTGAGGACAGCACCCGAGCTCACTCCTCCCCAGGGGGCCACCTGTCTCCCGGGTCACCCTTGCCACCTGAAGGCAGCGGGGGGGGACCCAAGCTAAACCACAGCACAGTCTCAACACCTCCCCAGGCTCTGTGTGGAGAGTTCTAGACACTCTGCTCACATGCACCAGTGGCCATCAGAACACATAACAACGTTTCCTCAGATGGGAACAGTTACCTCATGCAAATGCTCCAAGAGGAATTGGGCCCGGTAGCGGGAAATCAGGCTTCCCCCACAAAGGAAAGGAAGGAAGCATGCAGGTCTCAGGAGGAAGAAGCCTCCAGCCCAGTGAGGAAGCATCGAGGGCAGGGGGCAGCCGAGTCACTGCCAAGCACCAGCAGGCCATCCTGGGCAGAGAAGCCCCTTCCAGCACCATACCTCTCCTCTCCACCTGAGCAACGGCAGGGATGTGGAAGGAACACTGGACTGGGAGTCGGGAGGCCAGGACTAGTCACCCCATCCCCTCCAGCCATGTCCAGCCCTCGTGACGGCTGGGGTGGGGGTAAGGATGCCCACCACAGTGGCCCAACAGCCAGCCCCAAGGGCCCAGTGCCCCTGCCAGAAGCCATTTCTGTCACAGCGGCGGCGGCCCAGACACCCCCAAACGTGTACCTTGAAACAGGCCATTTTCCCTCGTGGTGAAGGATGTCAAGCGACAGGAGCAGGTTAATAAAGAAAGTGGTGGCAGGGGCCGCACACACATCCTTCACCCACGCCACCTCTGGTTCCTGCCTCGACAGCCAAAGTGAGCACGTGGACAGCGCCAAGCCAGCACCTGCACAGGCTGACACAGGCCTCAGGACGATGCCCCTTCCTCCAAGGCCTGTGTCACTCCAAAACGTCCACAATGTGCCCCCTTTGCCCTGCTCACTCCAGTCGAGTGGGATTCTGCACTCGTGATACTGCAGTGAGCAAAGCACGCCCATCCCTGTCACACAGCTAATAGGACACAGTTCAAGAGATGACAGACAACTGCTGTGACAGAGGCAGTGGGAACACGCTGGCGGGCCTCTAACACAACTGGGGACTGGGGGGCGGGATCAGGGAGGGTTCCCTGAGAGAAGTGCTATCCTGCGGAGTGGGGAACCAGGAAGGAATGTCCCAGGTGGAGAGACAGGCACAAGTGAAGGCCAGCCGGGGGGTGCCGGGCGGCATGGCTCCACGTGGCCAGAGCAGCAGAGAGGAGAAGGAGAGGGTGGCAGGGACCGGGTCCAGAGGTCTCAGAAGACACACGGAGGAATCTGGGCACTTTTCTGGAGACCAAGGGGAGCCTTTGAAGGGTTTAAGCAAGGCCCTGAGAGGCCGGCTGGTGTGTGAGGCCGTCTGCCTGCAACTTAGTTACTGCCACTAGAGCAGCAACCATGCCGGTGACGGACAAGGCCCTACCCGGCAGGGTCGCCCAGGGCTGGGGTAGCCAACAGAGGGGCAGAGCAGTACCCACGCCAGGCAGTAGTGTCAGGGCGGGCACATCTTCGGTTTCTGCATGCTTTGCTGCCTGGCTCCCAGCCGGCTTTCAGTCAATGGAGAACAGGGAAAAGACGATGTGAACAGAACAGGGATACTGAGCCCAGGCACTCACTCCAGCCCCAGCAGACAACCCCAGCAGGCTCCAAGATATCTGCGGGACCCATGACAGGAACAGTGAAGAGGACTGAGGACGCGGCTCTAACCTCCCATCCCATCCTGCACAGATACATGGAGAACACTTGACAAATGCCGGCTGGGCACGAGAGGGTATCCAAGGACTTTATTGACTTTTGACAGCTCTGCACGCCTGCCTGAAATACAGTGCCACAGCGCCATTGTGTAAGATTCATGTTTTCTTCAGAGAACTTGGAGCACAAATTTATAACTTATTGTCAAATAGATGCCCACTGTTCTTTGGAAGGGCAATCCCATTTGGGAAAAATAGCCAATAACTCTTCTGAGTGGGAAGCCCATTCTCAGGTTGATTTCCCAAAGCACAAAAGAAGAAAAACAAAGAAAAGTGTAATTGCAGAAAACAATAACCCTACGGACATAACCCAATATAGGGTCCATTATCTTCTCTGCACTGACTTTTCAATAATTTTGTGATGGATTCTCCCAGATAGCTTAATTTGTACTTTTAACCACAAGAGTTAGTGGGCCAGAAAAAATTAATTTCGAGCTTTGGCTCATAGAGAAATAAAGGACAAGTCTATTAATTTTTTAAGCTACCCTGTGTGGAGCTGTGAATACATATTCACAACGATGCCATGTAGAGAATAACCCTGCACTCATTTGGGTCAATGCAAATCCAGAGTGGGATGGAAACGTCAGGAGGGAGCCATCAGAGGGCCCGGGGTCTAACACTGTGCCACCTGGGTACCCCTGGCTCCTGCAGAGGGCCAACCTGCCCCAGAGAATGTCTCTGGCTGTACGTCTGAGCCTGAACCACACTGAAATCGCTTTAATTCGGTCTCTAGTTCATCACACACCAGAGCTCTGGTAAACAGTCCACACATTTCAGCCCGGGGAACACTACTGGATTAACAAAGACCCTCAGAATAAAGCCTGTCATTTTCGAGAACTCTTTCAAAACAAAAACTTGACAGGGCCTCCTCAACAGCCTGCCACATCTGCGTCAGCAGGGGCCCGGGCCCCTTGCTCGGCGTCTGATGGTGTGGCCTGATGGGCTTTGCGCTGAGGCAAGCTGGTCTGCCAGAGACATTTATCGTGGCGTGTCTGAGTCGGGCTCTGGCCTGGGTATCTTTCCCATAAACATATTTCACAATCTGTGGGGAGAAGGAAAAAGAGCAGAGGCTCTGGAATCCAGCAGATGTAGGGCCAAATCCCAGCTTTCCTCATCTTGCAAGCTATGGTAACATTTGTGGGTCTACCCGACAGCTACTCCCAAGTATGTGTCACATGCCTTCCCCTGCACTGGGCCCTGGGATGGGCCTGTGCGGGTAACAGCACTGCCCTGTCATAGCTCAGGCCTGTGGGGTGGCAGGTCATGCACACTAAAGTAGGTAGGCTTCCGTGAGCGGCCCCCAAGGACACAGGACCTACATCAAAGAGGGTAGACCTGATCTTGAGCCCTGCAGGCCATGAGACCAGCAAGGGACACACCCAGGCATACAGTTTTTTTAAAAAAGGCCTGCTGCCTGGGTAGATAAGGGGGAAGTGGGGAAGAACATTTCTGGGGCTATGCCCTTGTCCTGGCAAGGTATGGAGGCCAGGGCCAGAGAGATATGGGTAAAGACAGAAACGGCCAGACCAAGTGACAGTCCATGGAAAGCCATGGGGGTGTGACGGACAGGCCTGGGACCAGGGAGCAGGCAGTGGGATCATGTGCCAGGAGAGGCACAGCAGGAGGAGCACTTGCACTGGGAAAGGAATTGCATTGGTGAGCCTCAGTTTCCCTCGCAGCGCAATGTAATGATGCCCTGCAAGACTGCAAGATGCCTGGCAGAGGTAGTCCACAGTGGTGGTCCCAGCAGCCACTACTATGGATGGAACCCTGGGATCAGCCCAAGTCCTGGTTCTCACCAGCTAGGAAACCCAGACACCTGGGCAGGAAGGGCTGGTCCCAGAATCGGGCTCTCGATCCCATGCCCAGGATGCCCCATCCCAAATACCAGACAGGGGTAGGGTCTTCGCCCTCCAGACCCACAGGGGGTTGGGTCCCTTAGCTGGCACGGGTATGTCACAGCTGGTGTGGGGCCTGCTCTGAATCCCAACCTTGTGCCATTTTGCTTCCTCGTATAAGGAAGCCCTGGAATGAGGGGGTGGGTCCCCAAAAGTGAAGGCTGTGTCCTGCTAACTCTCGACATCCAAGCAAGGCCGGGGGTTGATCAGCTGCAGGCACTGATGCCTGTTCACATGGGATGTATTCTGGGACAGGGAACAGCTCACCACAGAAATGGAGGCCAACACACTGCCCTTCTGGACTCCCGCTGGCACCTGCAACACACCGTGAAAGCTCCGCAGGCTCTGAAATCAGCTCCCAGGAAACAGTGTGGGCATGGAAGCGCATGGGCACAGAGACATCCCATCAGCTTGGAAGGCCTCACCCGACGTGCCCAGGCTATCCAGTGACTCCATGAATAGCAAAGAACAGGCCCCAAAACCTGCCTCCACCTAAAACAACAGGGAACGAATGCCTCCTGTGCAGCCGTTCTGGTTGGGGGCACAGCTGGCTATCCCCTCTGTGAGGTAACACTGGTCACCGGAGCACCCCAGGGCCTGTGCCGAGCCCCTCCTGGGCAGCTGCCCACCTCAGTGCCTGGCGTGGCCTGTGCCCCATCCCAAGGCATGGACAGTAGTGCCATTTGGTGCTCTGAGGACACTTTGCAAACACACAGTCCAGAAAAGTGGCCCCCTGGGAGGCAGAGGCTGCTTCCTGAGTGTCTGCAGAGGGTCTGAACGACTCTCTGGGCTCAGTAAGGCCTCGGGTCTGCAGCACAGGCTCTGGTTCTCCACACAGATGAGAGCCGGACCCCCGGGGGGGCGGGGACCATGGAGTCGATGTTCTCCAGCAAGCTGCAAACAGAGTTTTCAGATGGAACTGGGTTAAATTCAGAAGCAGTCAAAATTCACTTTTCAAGGAAAGTTCAGGAATTCATCATAAAACTCTGGGTCAGATGTGGCTGTTTTCCAGATGTTTTCGACAGAAGCCAGTAACTGACATGGGTCATTACAATAACCGAGCATTCTGAATAACTTGGCTCAATACATATTTCCTTTTCTTTTTCTTTCTTTTTTTTTTTGAGTCAAAATCTCACTCTGTCACCCAGGCTGGAGTGCAGTGACTTGCTCACAGTCATTCCAGCCTCGACCTGCTGGGCTCCGGCGATCCTTCCGTCTCAGCCTTCCAAGTAGCCAGAACTATAGGCGTGAGCTACCTCACCAGGCTAATTTTTCATTTATTGTAGAGATGAGGTCTCACCAAGTTGTCCGTGCTGTTCTTGAACCTGCGGGTTCAAGCAATTCACTCGCTTTGGCCTCCCAAAGTACTAGGATTCCAGGCTGAGCCACCAAGCCCAGCCTCAATGCATATTTTCTAAACATTCCCGAGGCCAGCCTTTATGCCAGGGTCTGAACATTCTGGACCTCTCCCTGCAACCTCACAGAATCATCTGAACAAGGTGCGTCTGACTAATTGGGTGCTGTGCAATAAATTCAACCCAGTCCCTGGGCCAGGGACACCCACACTGGGGCCTGATCCCCCAACAGCGTCAGTCCACAGTGGTATTCTCTGCAGAAGCTCTGTGCACATGCTGCTCCAGCAGAGGAGACCTGGCTGGGGAAGCTGGTGCCAGAAGTAATTAAATGACCAAGAAAACAGCAAGAGCCAGAAGAGAGACCCATATGGGGACATTGCTCATTACTATTATTGTAATAACACATTCCAAGAACAAGGTTCTCAGAAAAAGAGAAAGCAAGCTTTAGGGCATTTTAAACCTGGCAAATTATAGAGAGGTGAGAGATTAAGCGAAAATCCATCACGTTACAAATACAGCCTGCAGTTACTGAAATCATATTTTTTTCATAAATGAGTCATACCAATAGTAACTCCAAGACCTTCATAATAGTTTGCAATAAACTCTGTGGGATGCTCACCACTTCTCTCTTGAAAAATTGACATCATAAGCCAAAAAACAGCACTTTGACATTCCGTCTTCTTTAGGGCAACAGCAGGGAAAGGAAATATAGCACCAGCCCCAGGAGGCGGCACGGGGCTGAGCCTCGCCAGTGGGCAGGCAAATTAAAACAGGATTCAATCTCACACCCACCAGAGGGGCAAACATCCAAATCCTAACAGCGAGTGCTGGAGCGGGGTGAGGAAACGGAACTCTCAGCGTGCTGGTGGGCGTCCATGGAACAAACACACGGGAGGCATGGAGCAACATCAAGTCGGGTCAGCATGGGGCACACACCATGGAGGTTCATCTATAAATGCGGTTTAAAACAGGTCTGCCAACTCTGTGACACTCGTTCCGTTGAAGGTGAAGTCTAATCCCCCTTGCCCTGAATGGGGACCAGCCTCAGGGACTGACTTCCAAAGAACAGAACCCAGCAAACAGGATACTGCCCAACTCCTGAGGCGAGGGAACAGGGCCACCCGGTTTCTGAAGGGTGCTCTCTCTCAGGACATTGGCCCCTGGGGCCCAGCTGCCATAGGGTAAGGAAGCCCAGGCCACACAGAGAGGCCATGTGCAGGGTCCCGGTTGACAGCCAGAATTGCTCATCAGACACCTGAGTGAGCAGGCCAGCAGATATTTCCACCTCCAGTCTTGAGGCCCCAGAACCAAGTGGAGCAGAGACGAGCTGCCCACCAAGCCTGGCCCACACTGCAGACCCATAAGCAAGATGGGCACTATTGTCTTAAGACAGTAAGTTTGGAAGCAGCTTACTATATAGAAATAACTGGAACACATGTTCACTGCAAAACTGTTTGCAAGAGATAAAAAGTAAAAACAGCTTAACCTTCCATGAGTATGGAAGTGAATAAATAAACTCCAGCTTATTCATACAGTGGGATATGTCACACCAATTAAAACTGAACGAATCGGATGGATGGATGGATGACAAAAAAAATAACAGTGGATGTCTTGCAAATTGCAAAAGGCCCCAGAGTATGATAACATGTATATAAATCCTATTATTACAAAAATAATATTACGTACTGTTGCTGTCATCCATAACACACATAAGAAACATTCAAAAGCATGCCCAAACCGGGCTCGGTGGCTCAGCCTGTAATCCCGCGCCTTTGGGAGGCAGAGGTGAGTGGATTGCCTGAGCCAGAGGGTTCGAGACCCGCCTGGGCAACTTGGCGAGACCTCATCTCTACAAGAAATCAAAAATTAGCTGGGCATGGTAGTGCGTGCCTGTAATTCCGGCTACTCGGAAGGCTGAGGCAGAAGGATCGCTGGAGCCCAGTGGGTCAAGGCTGCGGTGGCCGGGAGTGGCCACTGCACTCCAGCCTGGGCGACGGAGTGAAACTCCAACTCAAAAAAAAAAAAGCATGCCCGACACCATCAGGAGAGCAGCCACTGCTGGGCAGGGAATGAGCCAGGGCTCTCATGCTACCTGCCATATTTTATTTCTTACAAAACAAAAAGCGGGACCCAACATAAATTTAGAAAAATATTAATCACTGTAAGATCTGCTGGGAGTTCTATGGGAGTTTGCCAGTGTATATTTTGTACTTTTCTGCAGGATTAAGGTAGGTCACAAATCTCTCGTCCTACTCAGCCAAGCTCAGCTCGGCTGACACGAGGCTGACGCTGTGCTGAGGCTGGTGTAAGCCTGCCTGCTTCTTTCTGTCTCCTGTGAGCCCCCCGTGAGGCCACAACTCTGGCTCACACAAGCTTCCACTGCACAAGCCCCCACCGCACACCATAGGTGCTCAATAAACTTCCCTTTGCAAGTCTGACCAGCAACAAATAAGTCCAGGAAGATTCTGTTCTCATCTCTGGTTCACAGAAACCAAGCAGAGAGCAAAGGATATTCTCTAACCCAAGGGACTCTGCAGACTTGAAACACAGGAATGAAAGACAATCCCAGTAATAAGAAAGACAAATTCTTTCCCAGTCCTGAGGCATACTCTCCCTCTTCTGTGTCTGGACACAGTTAGGTTTCGGCAGTGGCCAAATGGGATGTCACCATCACAGGCAGCTGCAGCTGAGGGACATGCAGGAAAAATTAGTATCGCTTCTAAGGGCCCAAACGCAGGAGACACCTTGAGGTCCAAAAGCAGGCCAGGACAGAAAGACTCGCCCAGCGCTTGGGGTGAGAAGAGCACCAGAGCTGCAGAGGAAGCCGCTGAGAAAAGATGACGGGAAGGTCTTGGACAAAGGCAACAATATCAAGGATGGGGCGCAGAAAGAGGCAAGTAGCCAGGGCCTCTGACGACCTGGCGGGGGCCAGACCTGGCCTCCCTCAAACCACATTCTCCCAAGACAAATAAGCCTCCACCAGTGGAAGCCGCTCAGATCGGGCTTCCTGATCCTTGCAGCCTAGTGCACTCCTAGGTGACACAGTGGTGAACACAGCAGGATAGGACAACTGGGCATCTTTATGCTCCTTTTCCTACCTTTTCCTATTTTCCAAACATTACTACCATGATAAGAAAAACTTTAATTAAAAAAAAAAAAGTTAAGCCGGGCTTGGTGGCTCAGCCTGTAATCCCACGCATTTAGGAGGCTGAGGTGAGTGGACTGCCTGACCCCGCGAGTTCGAGACCCACCTGGGTAACTTGGCGAGACCTCATCTCTACAATAAATCAAAAAATAAGCCGGGCATGGTAGCGCGCGCCTGTAGTTCTGGCTACATGGAAGGCTGAGGCGGAAGGATTCCAGAGCCCAGCAGGTCGAGGCTGCAGTGGCCGGGAACATGCCACTGCACTCCATCTGGGCAACAGAGTGAGACTCCAACTCAAGAAAAAAAAATCGGTTGGAACAAAAACCCCAGATGCCCAAGCCAGCAGGGGCAGCCAGGGCCTGATGCCTGAATGTAACTGGGGGCTGTGGATGCAGCATAGGCCTTCTTGTCTGGGAGACAGCAGCATCCAGGCTTCCAGATGCCCTTAGGGATCTGGGCCACAAGACCTCATGAGGGGATCTGGGAGGCAGGAGGCTGCTCATAGTCCCAGTTACAGACTGACCACCAGCTGGTTCCTGCAGGTACCGTTCCCCACCAGGTCCATCTTCACAAGATCCCAGGGCTGGGGGTCAACCTGACTCGAGGACCCCAAGAGAAATTTCAGAGCATGGACTCATGTATGCAAGAGTCTTTAGAAGAGACAATCTCGCTGGACGTAGTGGCTCAAGTCCGTAATCCTAGCACTTTGGGAGGCCAAGGCAAGAGGATTGCCTGAGCCCAGGGGTTTGAGACCAGCCTGGGAAACCTGCCAAGATCTTACCTCTACAATAAATCAAAAAATTAGCCAGGCATGATGATGCTACCACCTTTCCAGTCACTTGGAAGGCTGAGACAGAAGGATCGCTTGAGCCCAGCAGGTCGAGGCTGTGGTGGCTGTGAGCGTGTGGGACAGGGGACAGCCTGGGGGACAGAGTGAGACTCCTACTCAAAAAAAAAAAAAAAAAAAGAAAAGACAATCTCCCATTATTTCCAGCACGCATGTTCTCTGAGGATTTAATACAGAAGGAGTTCCTAAGCATCTGCATTCCTGGCCCACAGTACATAGTCTGGGCTAGGCACGAAACACCTGTGTTCACAGTGTCATCCCATCTGCGGGAGGTTAGACATGAGGTTCCGCCTCCCTACCTGTGATCTTCCTTCAGCTATAAAAACAGCTCTTGATGTCAGCATCTGGAATTACTTGCTCAAAATTATAATTATTATATTAATGTGGATGACTGTAAAACTATACCTCGGCTTCCTAAATGAAAACACCAGGTTGCCAAACCTTCTAGAAGAAATAAAAATGTTAATGCATTAAAGACTATTACATCTCCAAAGACATTACCCTAGAATTTTCCCCCCATTTCAACAAGAAAAGATGCTGGACTATATTGGAAACCCTGCGAATTGCCTAATTATAGTTAATAAGGTCATCATCTTCTCATGAAATAGCCTTTTCTGTTTTCCAACAGAGTTTTCAACAATTCTAAAAACTGTTCATTTGGAGACTCCCCAAGAAGGCTATCACATTATAGAGCAGACAGCAGGAGGAGGAAGAAAGAGACGGGGAAGGAGACAAGGCCCCGGGAAGCCATAGAAACGCAAGGCCAGGGTGGAGGCCAGAGGAGGATGGGCAGTGGGAGTCACAGGAATTGTGGGTGTGGAGCCACGCTGCACCCCTGCCCTGCCACTGGGCAGTGCCAGGTCCCTCCTGGAGTGCGCGTGGCCCAACTCCCCAGGGCTGTACCAAAAGCTCTCCTGAGCACAGACCCTGCCCTTCCCCCTTGTGGCTGAAGCTGGCAGACTAGGCTGCCGTGCCATCACTCACACGTGTCACTTTTAATAGTCCCAGGAAAGTCAGAAAGGCCAGTGCTAGGTGTCATTGTACATCTAACGCACAAAACCATGGGCAGTGTGAAAATAAGACACGAGGAAACCAAGAACTCCCTTCCTGCAAACCTACAACACATGCCCGAGAGCTAAGAATCTGGGATGGGGTAGGGAAAACAGGTCCCCATGGTGAGCCTGTCCGTGACACGCGTACTGGAAGGGGAATGGCAGTAGCCAGGAGCAGCTCAGGGTCACTGCAGCCAGGGGGAAACCAGGGGGAAAACGCCATGCAGCCTTGTGTGTCCTGCAACCCAACTGCGCAGGTCAAAGAAGGTGACCCAGTGCAGCCGACTGGCTCCCTCGCCTGGGCCTCGGAGCCAGTGGCAGGGAAGGTTCGGTCTCTAGCACCCCCATCTGCAGGCAGAGGTAATGCCCGGGCAACTCTCCCTGGGGAGAAGAGGGCTCGCAGTAGCCTCTGAGCAGGAAGGAGGCTGCCAGAGAGGGGTGGCTGGAGCAATGAGCCTGGCTGCTCAGGACCTTGGGAAGTGCCCAGGCTCTGAAAGCCTGGCCCCACACGGGGCTCCATCTCCAGCCCTGTGCCCTCACCTGAGCGCATGGGCTTGAGACAGTCTCCCCATTCCCCAGGGAACTGGGAGACAGACGTGTCCAGAGCCACGGCGTGTGCCTAGGGTCCTGCCAAGAAGTGCTTCCCCTGAGCCAGCGTCAGCACTGCCCGCCAAGAGCTGCGCACAGGAGGCAGGTGGTGAGGAGGACACCAGCCACTGCCCACACCGGCACAGAGTCTGCCCACGGAGAAGGGCAGGGGCAGGGCCCAAGCTCAGCTCCCCTGGCTCGGCCTGGCCTGGGGCAGCTGGGCAGTCCCTGTGGGTGGCCTTTGATTTGCATCCTGTACTGTAATATGGGGCAGACAGCAAAGGTTCCACACCAAGGAATGACGATCAGAATTGACAGGGACTGAAATAATGGCAGAAGTCACCATCTGGGCATCTACTATTTCCCAGGAAGGATACCAGGCACTTCCCTCATGCTGACTCAAGCGGTGAAACAATCACGAATGCCAGCATCCTATACAGGGAGAAATCCAATGGTGGCGGGAGCACAGGAATCTGGAAAAGACAAGCTCAGTGTGGAAGTCGCAACTGAGGGACTGGCTGAACGGCAGAGGCTCAGCAACCATGCTCTGTGCAGGGTGCACCCACGTATGCCTTGCTCACCACTCCATCTCCTGACCACGGACCCACCACCGACTAGATGCTCAGGAAGATGTGGAGGCAGAACATTGACAGAGATGCAGAAGGAAAAGAGGACAATGGGGGGAAGGGGACAGTCATGCCAGGCGTGCTGGGCAGCCCAGAGGCACTATCCAGGACTGCATGGGGGCTGAGACAGTACTGGGCTACCCAGCTAGCCAGTGAGCCCACCACAGCTTCAAACATACTGCCAGAAGGCACGAGACCCCCGGGTCAGAGACAAAAAACAGTTTGTTACTCACAGCAATAGTAGTAGCCAGGGTGATGCTGCTGCGCCAGTTACCCAAGCCCCAGTTTCCACAGGGCAGCACGATGAAAGCCAGCAGCTCCCTGTGCACACAGTGGGATGCATTACAGGAGCCCTGAAGCAGGAGGCCTTGATCTTACAGAGGGACTGCTAGTCAACCTGTCAGCCTCTCCTCCAAAGGGAGACATCGCCTTTCTTCCCTGGAATGTAAATAAGTCCATTCCAGATAGAGATTGCCCTCTCCATTTTTCAAGGCTGCTTGCTATTCAAACATCCTTGAAAAGACAGGCCACAGCAAACTAGCTGCTCCTGCCTCTGCTCAGAAGACTGTGCAGAGAGGCGAGAGACCCCAGAGAGGTGTGCCCCAGCAGGCACCGTGCACACAGAACCAGCAAGCCCGCCTCACTGCCTCACAAACACCTCCAGGGCGCCCACCTGAGACACTTCTTCCTCTTCCCTTGTGAGTTTAGAAGTAAAATTAGTATTTAGTTGCTGGTCTTTCTGGACAGGACGGAAGTGAGCCTCAGAGGAATGAACTAACAAGCCCAAAGCTTCCTGGGTGGTCCCTTTCTCTAAGTAGTACTGTCTTATCCTTAGCAGCTTCAGCCAAAACCCAAAATCATCTCTGACTGCCGGCATCATCCGATCCATCACCAAGTCTCAGCCATCCTGTCCTCAAACCAGCCCTCGGAGCCAGACCCTTCCCACCAGCCCCCGTCACGCCCATCCAGCATCGGCCTTGCTCACCTGACACAGGCAACCACCTCGCTCCTCTCCCAGTTCCTGTCCAGCCCCTCACGATCCATCCTCTGTCCAGAAGCAGGGGACTTTTAAAATACATAAATAAAGCGGTGTCACACCCCTGCTCAAAGCAGTTTCTTACTAAGTTGTACATACAATTACCATACAAGCCCACAGTTCTATTTCTAGACATGTACCTAAGAGAGATGAAAACATGTCCATACCAATGTTCACTAAAGCACTATCACTAATAGCCCCAAATAGGAAACAAGACCCATGTCCACCAACAGGAGCACGGATAAACAAGCTGTATTTTCATACAGTGGATACTACGCAGCAATGAAAAGGAACAGGCTGGCCAGGCTCGGTGGCTCAGCCTGTAATCCCAGTACCCTGGGAGGTTGAGGCGAGTGGATTGCCTGAGCTCATGGGTTCAAGACCAGTCCAAGCAACTTGATGAGACCTCATCTCCACAATAAATCAAAAATTAGCAGGGTGTGGGAGCACATACCTGTAGTTCTGGCTACTTGGAAGGCTGAGGAGGAATTGCCAGAGCTCAGCGGGTCAATGCTGGGGTGGCCATGAGCATGCCTGGGTGACAGAGTGAGACTCCAGCTCAAGAAAAAACAAAAACAAAAACAAAAAAAAAGGGAATGGACTACTCCACAACATGGATGAAGTTCAAAAATATTTTGTTAAGTGAAAGAAGCCAGACAAAAAAGATGGTTATATGACTCCATTTCTGTTTTATTCTATAACAGGAAAAAGTAGAAAGCAGATCTGTGGTCACTAGGGGCTGAGTCAGGGGAAGGGGTAGGAGACCAGCTGGTAAAGGCCTCCAGGAACACCACGAGACAATGGAAACGTCTGTGTATAGAGTCATCAAAACTCACCCCACAGTGCCCTTCAAACAGTTGCGTTTTACTGCATGTAAGTAGACCACAATAAAGTCAATTCACTTTTTTAAAAATTAAAAACATTTTGTGGCTTTCTACTTCATTTTGAATAAAACTCTAAGGTGAGTCGGGCTCAGTGGCTCAGTCTGTAATCCCAGCACTTTGGGAGGCCAAGGCAAGTGGATTGCCTGAGCCCATGGGTTCGAGACCAACCCAGGCAACTTGGCAAGACCTCATCTCTACAATAAAATAAATTTAAAAATTGCCGGGCTCGGTGGCTCAGCCTGTAATCCCAGCACTTTGGGAGGCTGAGGCGAGAGGATTGCCTGAGCCCGCGGGTTCGAGACCCGCCCGGGCAACTTGGTGAGACCTCGCCTCTATAATAAATCAAAAACTAGCCGGGCGTGGTAGTGCACGCCTGCAGTTCCAGCTACTTGGAAGGCTGAGGCGGAAGGATCACCGGAGCCCAGTAGGTCAAAGCTGCAGTGGTCAGGAGCATGCCACTGCACTCCAGCCTGGGCGACAGAGTGAGACTCCGACTCAAAAATAAAATAAAATAAAATTTAAAATTTAAAAAATAAATAAATAAATAAAATAAAAAAATTTGCTGGGCACGGTAGCGTGTGCCTGAAGTTCCAGCTACTAGGAAGGCAGAAGCAGCAGGACTGCCTGAGCCCAGCAGGTCGACGCTGCGGTGGTGGTGAGTGTGCCACTGCACTCCAGCCTGGGCGACAGAGTGAGACTCCAACTCAAAAAAAAAAAAATTATAAATCCTAAGGTGCATTGTGTCCTGCAAGGGCCTCTCCTGATCCAGCCCCTGCCTGCAGCACCAAGTCCATCTCCTGGTTGATATCCCAGAGCTAAGACAAACCACAGAGACCTCCCCCACTTTCCCAATGAGAAGATTGAAAGCAAAACAAAAAGGTTAGGGGTGTATGCTTCAACACCTATACATGTAGAGACACTGAAGACTTAACTGAATGTCTGTATTTTTGTTTAATGTATTAACTTAGATGCACACACACATTTAAAATCACTTGTTATCACAAACTCTGGGGTGCTATATCTTTCCACTGTCATCTCAAGGAGCAACTGTAGGCACCTCCCCTGGACACCTCCAAGAGCGGTGTTCTTCCCATTCCCGGAAGATACGTTGCTAGACCCGCCACGGAGAATCTTTGAGGCTGGGGGCAACATGATTACTGAGTATCTGGCACCAGGCATGCCTTGAACACTTTCCATGGATCTTTTCATTTAATCTTCACAAAACCACACAGATAAATACTATCATCATAGTTCCCCAGTTGTGCACCGAGGCACTCCAGGGCACCCCCACAAACTCATGCGAGTGCCAAGAGATATGCTACCTTTTTAAGGGAAACAGCAAGACCTAGACAACCTACAGACACCTAGACAACCTACAGACGCCTAGCCGAGGTTTTGACGCACGATTCAACATGAGATTTTTCTGCGTTTATTTCGATGCAAAGCTAGGTTTTCAGTGGTTGCTATGATCAAAAGCAAATAGCAAGGGAAGTGCAGCATGGAACAGGAAATGCGGGAGGCAGCATCTAACTGCTTCTAATGTTGAAGACCCTAGGGTGTTAAGTGGTCAGGACATAAACATTTCAGTCCTTTGGTCCTCAATCCCCAGTAGATGGGTCTATTGTTTGCTTTGGCCTAGGTGTGCTGTGGAAAAGCGGCTACGGGCATTGTGAGCTGAGGGTATTTGAGACCCTCTTTACTACTTTCTCTGTCTTACAGATGAGGAAACGGAGGCACCTAGGGGTCGCTCACCCAGAGGCACAAAAAGGAAGTCGGGATTCAAGCCCAGGACAAAGCCACAGGGCCTTCACAACTGCTCTACCACTAAATGGCTTGCCAGAGGAGACTTCAATGTGTGAGGAGTGAATGGTTGAAACAAAGTAGGTTATGCACAAAGTATCAAAAGTGTTGCTTAAACTTTGTGGCCCAAAAGTAAATATGTCCTGGAATGTAAGAAAATTCTTAAAGACCCAAATAGAAAGGAAACACCCATTGATAAGGGACACTTTGGGGACAAACCTCGCCTTGCACTTCACCTCCTGCACCACCTAGCTTCTGATGCACCTTCCTCCCATCCTGGCTCTCAAGTCACCTTCTTCCTGGGGCCTCCTGCACCCAGCCAGCCATTTTTCTCTATTTCCCAGTCAATACCACTTTGCAATTCCTAAAGACCTTGGTTTTGTTTTATTTTTTTCTTTTTTTTTCAGTTGGAGTCTCACTCTGTCGCCCAGACTGGAGTGCAGTGGCCACCCCCGGCCACCGCAGTCTCGACCTGCTGGGCTCCGGCGATCCTTCCGCCTCAGCCTTCCAAGGAGCCAGAACTACAGGCGATCCTTCCGCCTCAGCCTTCCAAGGAGCCAGAACTACACGCCTCAGCCTTCCAAGGAGCCAGAACTCCTATAGTTCCAAGGAGCCAGAACTATACCCGGCTAATTTTTGATTTATTGTAGAGACGAGGTCTCGCCAAGTTGCCCGGGTGGGTCTCGAACCCGCGGGCTCAGGCAATTCGCTCACCTTGGCCTCCCAAAGCTCTGGGATGACAGACTGAGCCACCGAGCCCAGCCTATGAACTTATTTGACTGTGAGCTAGGCACTGCCAGCCCTTGCATCCCTTGCACAGAGCCTGGCGGTGGGCGCTGTTTTCGCCTTCTTTCCTCCCCTGGGCCCATGGGGTCAAGAACCAAACACCAGCAGTGTGGCAGAGGCCTGTCCTATGCCCTCCACCTCTGCCCTGGGAGGCCCTTGCTGCCCGTATCCTCACTCCAGACTCCAGAGTATAAGCCTAGGAAGGTAGTAGTTCCCAGAAAGCTCCCAATCTCAGTGGATGAGGTCCCCAACATCCCTTTAAAAACAGAGCTTTGACTCATCTGCCTCTGGGACTCAGAGGGCTCTGGCCCAGAGTATTCTTCTTTTAAAACACTTAATTTCCAAAACAGTAAACTTCGGTGGCTATGCAAACAATTAAAACCAAGAGCTATCCATGGAGAGGTGGAAGGGGTTGGGTAATTATTATCAACAAAACCAATGAGAAGGAACAAATGTATTGGGCCAAAAATCTAATAAAATAAGTATGAGAATTCTGGCGCAGCCCCGCAGGAAGCAAATTACTCTTCCGCGTCTTCACAGACAATACACCGGAGAGGCAATTTATTAACTTGCGCCATGTTGGCCTCAACATTAACCCGCATCCCCAAAGTACTTAACTCTTACCCAGGAAACTGCTTACTTAACTTGCATTAGGACACACAGGGCCAGAGTGGGTTTGCTAGTCACAGCTTCAAATTCAATTTAAAGGAATCCCTGTTCCAATTTCCTGTAGAAAGTTACTCCATGCTCTAATACATCAGTGTCAGGAAACACAGTCTTTACTTAATTTCTTCTCATTATTCATACAACCAGGGATCACCACAGCAATTTCCCCTCCTTTGTGTACCTAACAGCAATGATGGGCTCTTACTTGCCATCTTCTCAAGCGCCAGCTGCTGGGGTCTCCCTTCTCTCAAAAGCAAGCCTTTAGTGACCCCCACGCAGCTTCCTGGGGGGCTCTGTATGGTGACATAGCTTGCGACAATGACATTCAAGTTAAACTGCCAATATTTCTCACTGATTCATATTCTAAAAGGCAAGGCAGGGTCAGAAGGCATGAAGACTGGCCCTAAGCCACCATGTCACCTCTGGCCAGACACATTTCTCCAGTGGCCTGGGACTTCCTCGCGTGTAAAAGGAGAGGCTGGGCCTGGATCACTGGGTCTCCAACTTGCTAAGACACGGAGCTATTTGCTTAAAGGCAGCCATGTGAGAAAGCCAGTCATGAGACAGACAACAACAGAGCCGTTGGGGGGGGGAGTCTGAGGGAGGTCTCAATTATCCCAGAACCCCCCCACCCTGGAGGCAGCCCCTAAAAGTGTCCGTGAAGCCCTTAGACCCCCTAAAGCACAGACCGCAACCCACCCCTCTCGGTTTTCTTGCCAAATCCCTCAAATAAAATAAGCTTAGCACTCTAAATGTCCTTTGCACAAGCAAAGCATTCTTAATAAGACCATAATGGAAAAATAATTCATGCATTTTATTTCCTATTTAATGCATTTATGTATTTTCGGCAATGAGCATATATTATTTTAATAATCAGAAGAAAGCAAACATTATTAAAGGGAAAATAATTCACACAGATTTTTTTTAAGAACAAAACAGCCGAAGCACAGAAAAGACGAGCCAGGAAGGCCTGCGTGCTCTCAGGCGTCATACACCACCGTCAGTGCTAATTGCTCTTGTCTCTCCAGAGGAGCCAGATATCCTGAGTGTTTGGAAAGGTCTGAGTCACCCAACACCGTGCGTGTGTGGCTCTCCGTCACTGAGTCCTACGCAGGCCCGCGTGAATCTTCACAGCCCCCAGCTGGCCCTGGGCTTTAGAGACTGGGGGCGGGGAGGGGGCTCTGAAGAGAAGAGACGGCATCAAGGGGGTGGGGGTCCTCCTGAAGGACTGCAGGACCCTCTGTGTCTCAGGCTTCTTCCACCCTAACACCCACCATACAGAGCTGAACAATACTGAGATTCAATATATGCAAATCAAGTTGGTTTTCAATAAACAGCAGGAGTGTCTCAGCCCCTACGTTTTAACTGCATGCACACTCAGATAAATCTGGGGATCTATAGGAAAGCAGAAGAGTCACGGCAGAGCTGTCTAAAGGCAGGGTAACAGGACCAGCCCACCCAACCTACCTGTCCCAAGGCCTAGACTACACAGGAGCCACAGAAAAGGTCTCCCTAGGGACTTTCCCTCCAACTCCACACCCCAGCTCAGGAACATTCTATGACTCCCAGTTCCCACAAGAGAAACTCCAGGTCTGTCTACATCCTCACAAAGCCCCAGGCCCCATCACCACGCTGTCCCCCCAGCCCTCCCACTGCAGTCTAGTGTGCAGGCATCTGTGCTCTCCCCAGCAACTTCTCCCTGTCCCCAGGGCCAGCTCAGGGTTCTCTCCCACCAGCACCAGGTCCAAGTCCAGTGTCTCCAATCCCAGCTCCAACCTCCAGCACCCAGACTCAAATCTAGCAAAATGGGTGGCAGAGCCTGTCTGGGCACTCGAGTGTGAAACTCTGGTCCCTGCTCTTAATATTGTTAGGTTTCAGGCACAGGTGCCTCCAAAGCCTACAGAAGGAACACATGTGGTCCCAAGATTTTCTTTGGTTTGCATGTAATAAGCTGCCCTGGGCACATGCAACTGCTTCCAACGAGGGCCCCCTGAAGAAGGCAGCCCGCCCCCGACTGCCAGCCTCAGCCAGAACCCCATGCCCCCACCCAGAAGGCCAGCCTCACTGATCCCAGACAACTCCACTCTCCAAGCCCCACCTCACCTGAGCTGGGAAGACAGATAGGGCTTTGGAGGAAAAGCTTTCCCTCCCTGCCTCTGGGACTCCGAGAGGGATGGGGGCCCAAGTAAACAAGGGGGTTATTAATGTCAAAAGAGGACAATTACCCCAAAAATGTGAGCACATCAATAAGAATCTGAAAGCAACTTTTCAGGCATATAGGACACAATGCAAATTAAATGTCTGAGCCCCGAGTACATATCACTCCCTAATCTCTCAGAACTCTCTGGTTACTATTAAGACGTTAACTGCAGGCTCAGCCCGGGCATCCATCTTCCTCCCTGGAAGGGCCTCGGCGACCTTTGTCCTCTTGGCTCCGCTCCAAAACCGCCACCACCACCTGCTGACTCCATGCAAACCCACGCCTGGAGGCTGTCCCGAGCACGCGGGCCCGCGCACACCTGCCCTTCGCTACCGCCCACAGCCCTGGGCCCAGAGAGCAACTCTCAGTCGCAGAAGAAAGAAGGTAGGGACAGGGGGTCTGCAGACCTCCGTCGAGGCTTCGAGTCACGTCCCACACCTGCTGGCCCTGGGCCTGGCCCTCCTGGCGCTATCCCCACGGCGTGGCCCTCACTTGCTCTGTGCAAGGCCCAGGAGGTGCGGTGTGGCCCTGACCTGGACCAGCTCACAACCCAGGGGCCCGTGGCCGCGCACATGTGACAGACACCAGCTCTGACGAAGCGCAGGAGGGGCACCAGGGAGGCTGGGTGCCATCCTGCCCCTGGGGAGCAGTGTGGCCTTGGACTCTGACTCTTGGACAGGCCACCGAGGAGGGACCTAGCGCCATCGCCCTGCTGCCGCCAGGGCATTCCCCTCGACCCCTGGTTCCTCACGCTCAACACAGACACCTCCAGGGTAGGCCTCATTGCCTCAACGGCAGGATGCAGAGGAAGCACGAGAGCGATTTCTGTGGGAACTGGGGCCATCCACGGAGAGCCCCAGCATGCGGTGATGGTTCCTGCTGGATCATGGAGGAAGGGTCCCCGGCCCTCCTGAGTGCGCAAGAACAGGGAGCACAGCACACCTGCTTGTGCCCCTCAGCCAAGTCCACACCATCAACGTATAACTATCTGCCTGGCCTCAGAGCCAACAGCTCCAGGCCCCAGCACTGGACACGTGCATCAGCGTCAGGAGGAGGCTCTGACCCTCCCTTCTCCACCCTCTTCTTTGAACCTGGCCTTCCATGTGCCTCTTGGAGCCTCTGAGGCCTCTAAGCCTTGGGAAGCCTGCGCTCCTGATTGCCCACTCATCCCTCCCAGAGCCCCGCTGTCCATCTGAGGGCAACCCCTGGCTCCCGCTGGGCAAGCAGATCTCTGTTCTGAGCTGCACCAAGTCCAAAACAGCCCACATCAATCCCCTGTGCCCATGTGAGCACCTGAGAAATTCAGGAGCCCACGCACAGCCTGGCCCTGCCTCCAAGGCCAACGACAGAGAGCAACAGGCAGAAGGGTTTTCTCAGTGGCAGCTGTTCCTAAGCATTAACATCAGCCCATCACCAAAAAACACTTAAAGTCAAGGCTCCTCCAGCCTAGCTTGTGAGAACTACAGGAAGGGTAATACTAGCCCAATCCTCAGCCCTGCAGACTCCCCACCTCCCAGGGACCAACTGCTCTGCCCCTTTGCTCTGTCCTCTGTCAGTGCAGAGGTCCAGGCAGAAGGCTCCAGAACAAAATTACTCACTTCTTCCCAAACAAAAACAAAAGCAGGCAAGGTTGAAAATGAGATGATGGTGCAGATGTATAACAGGGTTGCTGGTCCTCCAGGGGTCCAGTCTCCTCTCCCATCCCCTCCACCCCGCCAGCTGCCACCTTTCCCAGACAAAGAGTTGTCCTGAGAATGACGGGTTGAGGCAAGAGGATAGACAGATTTTGCAAGCACAGGAAAGCCAGGACTAACAGGGGACAAAGGTAGGAAGGTTACAAGGAGGGGCCCAAGCACACCAGTGCCAAGTTCAGACAGTGAAACAAAGAAGTGACCACGTCACTCCCAGGCGGGATGGTCCCAGCAGAGCCATGCTGCAGTGGATGCCCCATGTGACAGGAGAGGGAGAATGGAGGCAGGGGGTGGGTGGGTACGCTTGGCTTTGCAGAGCCAGGACTTTGGTCCTAGAGAAACCAGCCAGGTCACCATCTTCCCATTAGTAGCTTGAAGTGGGAATGAACACTCACACATCCAGTGAGCCCATGGGACCCCACAGCCTCCAGCAGACCCTGTTCCTGGGCAGAAGCACTGCAGAAACAAGGAGGCATGCGCACTTCCCCAAAGGGCCTCTCAGACCCTCCCAGCCTGGTCGCCATGGAAAGAAGCTCCCATCTCCCAGCCAAGAACACCAGAGGGCTGTGCGCTCTGCCTCCCATCGAGGCAAAGTCAAGGTGGAAACAACATGAGAAGCACATCATCGGGGCAAACTCAGCCACAGATAACACTGATGTTACTTTGCTCTTTGGGGTAGCACGGGGGAGTGGGAAGAGCACAGGCTTTGGGAGCAAATCACTGGCCTCCAGCCCTAGCTCTGCCACCTTGCAGCATCATGCCAGGCCCTTGACAGGCCCGGGCCCTCGCCTGCAGGTTGAAGCATGCATCAGCATCCCAGAGGTTTCAAGAGCATCGGTCACGTGTGTGTGACGCCCAGCACGGTGCTGGGCCTGTGGCATTCTCTTTGCGACCAAAAGTGAATCTCAGAGAGCTGGGTACCTCAAGTCCTCTGAAGTCAGACACAGCCCGTGCCTCCTGCTGCCGAGACCCTTCATCAGGCAAGCCAGAGCCCGGCAGATGGGAATTAACTTAATGCTCTGTTTGGCAGGACTTCCCTGGGTCCATCATCCATTCTTATTCACTGGAAGCTGCCAGCCAAGCAAACTGGAATATTGATCACTGCAATCATCCCAACGGCGGGCTGAGGGCCAAGCACTCTCTGTGCGTTTCAATGAGAGGAGCGGGCCTGCCATTCCAACTCCCCTCGTTCCAGCCAGCTCGCTCTGGGCAGCAAACGGGCACCTCAAAAGTTGAGCTCTTCAGCAATGTATTAATGGAACCCCACCTCCACATGGATCTCACATTATCATTGCAAGTGACACATCTTCATTTCCTGTCTTCAAAGGAACCGGGAGCTGCCGTGCCTGTGCCGAGCCCTGGGCATCACTCAGGGCTGCCATGTCGCTGACCGCACACGACATCCCTGCTTCACAAGACACAGCCAGGGAGAGGCTGAGGGCCCTGCCCAGGCCTAGGGGAGAAAGAGCCCCAGCTCCAACACAAGACTGCCCAGCCCCTCCCCAGCAGTCCCCACGATCGCCATCATTCCGAAGGCTCGCGCCCCGCATGCACCCACCCCCACCTGGCCACTCCAGCTCAACACAGACCAGGCCAGCTTTGCTCCCCAGAATCCAGAGCCGAGCCAGGGCCCCTGCAGACCCAGAGTAGGTGGGAGGGAGCAGGAGGGCCCATTTTTCTCTGTACCTCCTTTTCTCTTGAATTGGTACCAAATTCATGTATTTCTATTCTTAAAAATAAGTTTTCAAAGAAATAAAGAAGAATGGTTTGTCTCGCCAAGGAGGCTTACTTGGTAGGCAGGACAGACACTCTCTAGAAGAGAAACAACCCAACCGCTGTGTACTGAGCACTGCGGACACAGGCAAGCCAGGGTCACAATGTCAGGAGACTCGGCCATCATTCCTCAGGGAGACACTGGCCCTCCATAACCTAAGGGTGTCCTCCCAGCAGGCCCCAACCCTGTGGCATGGCATTTCATGCCTGTGGCTCTGCTCCATGGTGGCCACAGGGTGTTATAACTTCTCTGCTTGCTTAATGACTTCCTCTGGAGCTCACACAGAGAGAAAGCCGATTCAGAATCATGAATGTTCATTTCAACTACTCTGCAGGAAGAGTTCGGGGGACACCTGTAATTCTCTCATTACTTCATTTAGCTACAGCAAGTTTGGAGATCACAAAATGGCTCAGCTTAAAAGGGCCTCAGAGATGAAAGTCAAACCTCCAAGCTTGCCAAAGAAGAGACCATCACGAAGACTGCCTGGCCCGCCCAGGGCTCAGCTGGTGAGCGGCAGAACCTGCGTGGCCCCTGGGCCCTGGCGCCAGCTCATCCCTCCATCCACCCCCGTGTCCCACCTGTCTTGTCCCTGCCCACGACAATAATCTCACAAAGAAATGAGTCACTCCCTCACCCAGATCATGCTTATAGAGTCGGGGGTTGTTTTTTCAGGAGACATTAATAACAAAGGAAGGGAGAAAATGTCTTAAATAAAAGCTGTCCCTCTGACATGATGGATGGAAAGCTTTTGGGCGGGAGACGGAATGATGCGTGATTATACCAAGGTAATAATGGCTGTCACATGTCAGGAGCGCAGATGTCACTACCTTTTGACAGAGGGCACTTGGGAAGAAGAAGTTACAAATAGAAAGCTTTCCCTTTACCTTCTGAGGGGTGGAATAATAATTCACCTGAATTGTCGAGATCTGTTCCAGGAGCATTTGTGCAATAAAGAGAGGCTCGGGAAACCTCCTGCACCATTATGGGCATTCACGGGAGTAACGGTAATAACCAGGTTTTAAAAGCTTCGCACGATTGAGCAGAAGTACTTTCAGCACTTTCTCCTCCTTCATCAGCACCTACTAATGCCAGCCGTGCCCCAGGAGGTGCGCCAGGGAGAATGAGACAGAGCCCCTCCCGGGAGTCCATGCTGAGAATGACATCCAGGCCTGGAGCGCCACAGAGAAAATGACAGTCCCTGCACTCAGGATGAGTGGATTAAGAGGAGGCAGAGCAGCTCTGAGCGGAGGCTGGTGCCCAGCCTGGCGCCCCAGGTGCCCTTGCCGGCGATGAATTGTCCCCAGCCTCCCAGACTCCCTAGTACTTTTCCATTCCTCTGTATGAACAGGCTTTTCCTTTAGAATCAGAAACAGAGTAAGAGGAAGGCCAAAAAAGAACAATTTAAACAAGCAAAAATCTTTCTGAAAAAGGACAAGAACCTGCCCAAGCTGCGGGGAGGGAGAGGTGATCACCCGGGGGGGTGGGAAAGCCTGGAGGAGACCCTCCCTGAGGCAAACCTGGGGGGAAAAGCCTTGCCTCCTGGGGACACGGGCAGGGTGCTCGGGTCACCCCTGCCAGGGAAGCCTGGGCCCTGCGGGGGAGAGAAGGCCTGGCCCGCAACACCTCGACCCAGTGGGCAGAACTGGGCTGAGATGCCCCCCTCAACCAGAGGAGGTAACAAACAAGAGAATGCCAAATGAGGTGGCGTGAGGGGGCCAGTGGGACAGGCCACGGCACACTGAAGCCACGAGGCACCCGAAGAGCAACAGCCCAGCCGTGGGCTCCGTGCTGCTGTCGGGAGGGGGACCCTCCCACCCCAGGAACGCAGAGCAGCCGCCGACGCGCCCCGGAGGCCCAGAGGAAATATTATTGCAAGACAAAAACTGAATTATGAAATCCACAAGCAATAATTAGTTTAAATTACTACTTCTACTTGAATAATTAAACACACTTATTTTCACTCACTGATGTTTTATTCATCACCATACATCTTTCCTGAAAGTTGTTTTTAACGTGAACATTCTTTTATTTGCAAAGATCCCACAGAGGTTTACTATGCTAATTTCAAACCTTTCTTCTAAAATAAAAACAATAACAAAAACAGTCCCAGATTACCATCCATTAGTAACTACTGTGTGGGGTCCATTACCAACTTAAGTCATAGCAACCGCTAGAAAGACTGTGGGTAGTTGTAAAGTTATTCACACACCAAAGCTTCCTCCCTTAAAATTCACTACTGAAAGGGCGGTATTTAAATAAGCTCGAAGTGATTATGAAAATAAAAAGACTCCGTGTAGAAAGACCATTTGGGCACAGACAGGAAGTGCTTCTGCTTTTTATTACACCCCCTATTAATGAAAATGTTTTTGCATTTCCACAAATAATGTTTGAATTTTATAAGTGTTTTTACACCCTGGAGCCAGGATACCCAGAAGCACAGTAAGGGTTTAAGGTTTTTATCAAACAAACTTACCTCTGGGAATAAGAACTAACTTCAACATAATCCATGAACTAACCCTTCCCTCCTGGGCTATTAGCTGGTGCTGGCTGAATGGTAAGCCCCCAGATCCTAGCTAATGCCAACAAGCTGGGCCTAAGACAACCCAGGAAGAAGTGGCAAGGCTGACACCAGGTCCTCAGAGGACCCAGAGCCAGCAGTCCCCACGGGACCACAAAGCCTGGTTCACGTACAGGACTGCGGCTGTTCCCAGAACCCACACAGCTGCCCTCACTGGATTACCAGGACAGATGCCAAGGAATTTTACTGTGGTACAGAACATACCCTCTAGTCCCAAAATACCTCCTCCAAGGAGGACTGTGCATCTCGGGACCTGGCACCATACCTCTGACCCTGCATCTCGGAAAGGGCCAGTCCTCACTGAACAGTTGTCAAATCAAACCAAGTCTCTGAAGACTTTTTTTTCTTCTGAGTTGGAGTCTCACTCCATTGCCCAGGCTGGAGTACAGTGGCAGCACAGGCACCCAGCATCGACCTGCTGGGCTTTGGCGATTCTTCCGCCTCAGCCTTCCAAGTAGCCAAATGACAGGTGCACACTACTGCCAAAATGCCTGGCTAATTTTTTGATTTACTGTAGAAATGAGGTCTCGCCAAGTTGCCCAGGCTGTTCTCGAACCCATGGGCTCAGGCAATTCCCTCACCTCAGTCTCCCAAAGTGCTGGAGTACAGGCTTGAGCCACCTTGCTGGCCCTCTGAAGACTTTTTAAGACTCCAGCATACTTCTCTTTCCCCTAGCACCCTTTAAAAGTCATTCCGGCATCCCAGTAATTCAACAAATGTGCCCAAGCCTCCCCCAACATGTAACTTAAGTTGCTCCTGGAATCTGCAGCCCCACTGCACCCCCCACCCCACCCCCAACTCCGCTCCCCTACCCACATCTGGCATTTTCAGGAAAGCTTTTTTTTCACATGGTTACAACCAGCCTCTGGAACAACAGGGAAGTGGATTACTCAAATTTTGCAGTTTCAATTTTGAAATCAAAAATGACCATCTACTGAACAGAATTATGAGCTGTGGCATCGGTCTGGCCTTTGGAAAATGAAGGGGACTCCAGAGGCCACAGGCCGGGGCTTAGCTGCTTCTGGAAGTCAACATCATCTGCGTCATCACCGTTAGAAGCATCCGGGAAGCAGAGCGGAGCTTCTCTGGGTTTCTGTTTCCGTGGCAACAGCTCTGAGTGCCTGTTGCAGGGAAACGAATGGAAGCTGGGATTGGAGAGGGAGAGGGGCAGGGGGGACGGGAGGGGGTTGAGGGGGAGGGAAAGGGAGACAGGGAGGCAAGGAAGAGGGAGGGGGCAAAGGGGGGGAGGGAGAGAGGAGGGGGTGGGGAGGGAGAGAGGGGACGAGCAGAGGGAGAGGGGGAAGGCCAGCAGGGACAGACCAGGCAGAGCCAGGGGAAAGCAGGGCGGAAAAAGTGAAGACAGGCTGGGGAGGTGAGGGGGGAGGAAACGAAGGAGAAACGGAGGGAAGGAAGGGCAGGGTATGGAGGGCATGGCCGGAGCGGGGACTTCTGGGGGAAATCCCCTGCAGATGTGCATCGATCTGCATGCAAAGAATGCTCTGGTCTCACTCATCACATGCAACACACTTCAGCTCTCAGCTACTGCCTCAAGACACACTCAATTATCCGATAAACCACAGGAAGGCCGAGGAAAAATGCAGGCCTGGGGAGCAGTCTAAATCCAAACTCTCTGCTAATGTCAACACTAGCCCGAAAGGCTGGCTGAGCTAGATCCAGAAGGAAGGAAAGAAAGGAAAAAGAAAGAAAAACAGGAACACAAAGCCTGTTGTTCCTAAACAACTGCCATGAAGGGCAAAGCACTACTGGCACTTTACAGCGAGGGCCCTTTAAGCCCCACTAAGGTGCAAAACCGCCTGCTTGTCTTGTTCAGGATTCAAGTAGGAAACAGGTCTTGGAAACCGAAAGGCGTCCAGCCTGAGCTTGGCTGGCGCATCAAGGCTCTGGTCCCCTGATGCAGGACATATGCCAGGCGCCATCCTGGGGGGTTGGCTCAGAACAGGGACTCGAAGTGGCCAGGACAAGCTCCAGGACATTCCTGACCCACATCCCACCCCCCGAAACCACTTGTTCAATAACCAGAGCTCTCTAAGAGCAACATGGTACCCTGGATCGGATCCTGAAACAGGAGAACACCAGTGGAGAAAGCGGGGAAATCTGACTACAACCCACAGCTGCACTGTCCCAGTGTTATCTCCTTCGTGTGACAAGCACACCGGGGTTATGGAAGATGTCAACATTAGGGAAGGTGGGTGAGGGTGCACAGGAACTCTCTGCATTCTTTTTACAACTCTTCTATAAACCTGCATTTTTTTAAGGTTTTACAAGAAAAGTCACAAGAGTGTTTAAAAGTTAAGACTCCTGTTTTTCTAACAATGATTTATCTTTTTCATAAAAACCAGTGCCCTTGCTGGGGTTCAATCATCACAGAGTTTTGCTGGGATGATGGCAGAAGCAGACGGTGAGCATGTACTCCCACAACCAAAGTGAATGCTTGGGTTCTCAGACTGCAGGCTTAGAAGCATCCCCTCTCCCTGACAGGACAGCCTCAAGGGCCAGGGCTCTGTCCCACAGAAACAAAGCACTGTGACCTCCCACACTCTGGCTCCCAACGTCTGGGAGCCAGGCGACCCCCAGCCTCATCGAGCTGCCTTGCAGCTTGCTGATGGCAACATGCTCTTCCACGCCTCCGTGGCTTTGCACAGTCTGTTCCCTCTGCCCAGAACGCTCTTCCTTTGCCGCGCTGCCGCTGACACTGCCCCTCCCGGGGCTGTTCCTTCCACCTGGAGCAGCCCGCCGTCTGCTCCTGCAGCCATGGCGCTGCACTCCAGCGACCTGTCTACCCGCTGCTCCTTCCCAGCGTGCCGGGGGCCTTTTGAGGATGGCTATGACACCGTGTTCATCTCGGCGTCCCACTCGCATCCCTGAGCGCCCAAGTCTCACCCCACAGACGCCGAAGGAAGGAAGTGCCATGTCAAGAATGCAGGCAATTCTTTAAAAGAGAAAATACCAGGAATAATCTTCCCTCTCCTGTCAAGAGGTCGAAAGACTCTATTTGTAAGAAGTGAAGGAAGGCGGCCCTTTTAAAAGAAACAGATTCTGTTGGAGAATGGCAGGACCATTTCCCCTGACAATACAAGCACTGTCCAAGTAGCCTCTTCCGACCGGGAAGCTGCAAAGCGTTTCAAAGGCTTTGGTTTCCTTGACAACAACATCGCTGGAGACAAGCACAGAAATAATTAAAAAGTGTGTTCCCTTTCCTTTGAACTCCTTAAGTGCTGTTAAGCAATCACAAACAGGCCACACTCAGAAGGCCAGTGTGGACAGAGTGAGGACACGAGAGGAGACCCGTCCTGGTACCCTCCGGGCAGCCCCCTCTGAACTTGAGGGTCTGAGTGGAGGGTGTGAGCCGTCTGCGCAGTTCGATGTTCACTACAAGAATCACAGCCCATACGGGTCAGCACAGCGACATGCATGCAGTGAGGGCAGGTCCCGGCCAGACCCCCACGTGACCCTCATAGCCGCTCTGTGAGCTAAGTGTGGCCATCGCCACTTGGCGGACAGAAATCGAGGCACAGAAAAGAGCAAAACACCCCTGGCAATCTGGCACGGGAGCTGGTGGCCCTGCCGCGGCCTCTCACTAGCTGGACCCTACAGGGACACCACACCTCTCCTCTGGTCCCCACCTAGGAAGTGACCTCTCACCAGCTGGACCCTACAGGGACCCCGTGCCTCTCCTGTGATCTCCTCGCAGGCAGCCAAGATGTGGCCCCAAAACTATCTGTCTCTCCTCTGAGCACCACTGTCCTGCCAGTTCTCGTCCCCATAGGAGGCCACTGTGCTGCCTTCTCTCGAACGTGAGACCTGGGCCATGCTGTTCCACCTGCTCTGCATTACAGAGCATGGTCCCGGCAGTCAGCTCTGCGCTTGATTTACGTGCGTCCTCCCCCTGACGGGGTAGCTTTTAACTGTCTTGTTCTCATCGCTTTACTGTGTTCCTATCTTTTATCGTAAGCAAGTCTTCTCAAATCCTTTCTGGATTTACGATTTATAAATAAATAATAAATAAACAAACGCACAAGCCACAAGCGTCAGCCCAAGACCATTACCTGGGCATGTAAACAAACATCTCACAGATGTGGAATCAGCGTCACTTTGATTTCACTCCCAGCAGTTCCTAGAGCCCCTTCACAAACCTGGCCATGGTTCACAAATGCCCCCCATGGGGATGCCTCCCACATGGAATGGAGGCAAAGGAAGGGATCGGGCTGTGCTGAGACCACTGGGGTCTCCACACCCCAAGGTTCAGGAGCCCGCAGGGTGTGGGAGCCTAAGCGGGTGCTACATCCACCACCCGTGTCTTTTTAGCACCTACTATGTGCCCAGCTCTCTTCCAGGAACGGGAGCTACAATGAAGGGGAAAACAAGCTTCCTGCCCTTGTGGAACTGGCATTAGAGCTCTTGCCATTTTCCACAGGACACAGAAAGACCAAGAGCCTTGCCACAGCCCCACAACTGCCCCCTGGAGCTCCCAAGCAGGGAGGTGACAACAATAATCCCAGAAAGCAGAGGCAGAAAAGGGCGAGTTCAGCTCTGTGCTTAGGAGTCCCACGTCCTTCAATGGCCTGCTCTGGGCCTGTGTTCTCATCTGTAAAACAGGTATAAGGCTGCTGCTGTGCCTGCTTACATTACAGAATGCCGACTGTATGCCTGACACCCTCCCAAGAATCTTCTGTGGGTTCTCTTGTTTAATCCTCAGAGGACTGTGATGGATGCTATTGTCCTTGATAGACTGATGGGGAAACTAGGGACCAGAGAGTTCAAGCACTTACCCCAAGCCACGTAGAAAGTACGGGGGCTGGGGTTGAACCCTGAAACAGGATTCCTGAGCTCAGCAGATCGCCCTGTGCCCCTGCTGTGGGCCAACGAGAGGCAGGAGTAAGTCTCACACCGCTGACCACTGAGGTCTAAAGCGGTCAACAGGTTCAAGCACTGCCCCACCCCCCTCGCCATCCCCTCCCCACAGGATGCCAGTGGCATAGCACAGGGCTGTCCTCCCCACACCTGCCTGCTCCTTGCTGGTCTTCCAAGAACCACTGGGCCTCCCACCCCCGAGGCTATCTCGTCCTCTGCCACCAGCCCTGAGGGACCAGCCCATTCACCTCTCTGTAGTCCAACTCAGCTGGTCCCTGAGGGCCTCTGTCTCTCTCTCTCTCTCTCTCCAACTCAGCTGGCCCCTGAGGGCCCCTCTCTCTCTCTCTCTCTCTCTCTCTCTCTCTCTCTCTCTCTCATCTGTCTGTCCCTCATCGGCCATCTTGCCAGCAAGGGTTAGTCTGGCCACTCTGACCCCAGGGGCCTTGTACAGAGCTAGAATGTCATTGGTGGGGGACAGATGGACGGATGACCACATGAAGAAAGAGGCGGGAAAGCCAGGCCTCCTGCACTGCCACAGAGGCCCTTCCTGCTCACGGCACAGACAGGGGGAGGCCTGAGGGCTCGGGGCCACACGGCAGCACACCCAGGAGCCTGGCTGATGAAGACCCCAGCAGCCTCTCGGCCAGACCGCCCCAAGCCACCACCTTAACCACAAGCCCAGGTCAGTCACGGGGCTGAGCTGGAAATAGGGAGCCACGCCCAGAGGAACTGCTGGAGTCTACGGTGCGAGCCGGATTATTTGTTGGCAAGTCCGGGTAACTGGAGGCAAACTGGATTGAAGACTCACATGCGCAGGACACGACTTAGGAGGCAATTATGGAATAAACCCGGCTTGGGGTTCCCATAAGGCCTTCCATTTGCAAGAGCTCTAGAGCCACAGAGTGGCTTCACACGTCTAACCCTGCGTGACACTTGCAGCCCTGGAGGTAATGATTTCACAGATGAGAACGCTGAAGCTCGGGGGAATTGGGATGGAACATACCCAATTTTTCTTTGGGTTTTCTTTGAACATGGGCGATGTGCCCAGCTGCGCTGGGCTCCAAGAGCCTGGGTGCCATGTTTCAGGGTGGAGCTGCTCACAGTCACCACCTTGGAGCCACTGCCTGAGTCCCTGAATCGATGTAGCCAAGCCGGCCCGCAGGCAACAGAGGCTCCAACCTGCACCACACCCGATGTACAAGGACCTCACTCCCTTTCCAAGACAGCCAGTTCTGAGGTCCAGAAAGTTTTTCCTCGAAATGTGCCGACCTCTGCCCCCTGCACTTTTCACCATGTGCTCTCGGAGCAGACTGCAATGTACCCCAGTCCCCTTCCCAGGGTGAGCTACCAACACCCAGACAATACACACCATGCCCCCACTTCCCTCCCCCCACAGGCTGGCAGCAACGCAGCAAGACTCCCAGGTACCAGCAGGTATCAGAACACAGCCGAATGAGAGCAAAAGAACATGGAAAGAGGCCAGGACGAAAACAAACAACTTTTCTAGGTTGGGTGCGGTCGCTCAAATCTGTAATCCCAGCACTTTGGGAGGCCGAGGTGAGAGGATTACCTGAGACCAGGGCTTCAACACCAGCCTGGGCAACTTGCTGGGCGTGGTGGTGTGTGCCTGTAGTTCCAGCTACTTGGAAGGCTGGGGTGGAAGGATAGCCTGAGCCCAGCAGGTCAAGGCTGCGGTGGCCGTGAGCGTGCCACCGCACTCCAGCCTGGGTGACAGAGTGAGACTCCGACTCAAAAAGAAAAAAGAAAACAAACAACTTTTCTAACCAGAGGTTGCAATGAATATCTGTTTTAATTTGTGTTTTTGCGCTTTTCAAAATAACACTTCAACTAGTTCAGAAAGAGACCGCTTCTGTTTATAAAAGCTCTTCGGCTTTCTCCACAGTTGTCGGACTGTGTAAACACACTTTGAGTAGGGAGGAGAAATTGCTACTTGTGAAACTTTTAATGCTGGCATGTATGCGAATTAGAATTTTAAACTCAGCAGGTTAAAAATGTTCTGAAAGCAATTTTGGTGTTAGTCTAAATAATTATAGATCACACTCACTTAGATAAGGGCCTTTGCCCCCTTGGGGCTCCAAGAGAAAATCTGGGCATGATAGTTAAGCAAAATAGTTGGTTATTACACAGGCTTTGCGGTGGCAGTGCAAATTGGTATAATCCTTTTGGAAAGCAATCTGACAGGAGACGTTTCTGGACCCGTGAAAATGTACAACCCTTTGACCCAGCAGTCCCACTTCTGGGAATCAATCCGAAAGAAATAACCCAACAGAAAAGGGTTTCATGTGTGAAGATAACCACTTCAGCATTATCTATAATAGCAAAAATCGGAACCCACCTAAGTGTCCAAGGGCAGCTAAGTAAATTACAGTTAATCAACTTGATGGAGCATCATGGAACCAGTGAAAATTGACAGCCCTCCAAAGACGCAGAGGCGGTGACAGCACGCTGGAGGGTTGGGGGGGTGCACGCCAAGCGGCCGTAGGCTGCAGAGAGGCACGCAGCAGCGTGGGCCAGAAACTGACGGGAGGGCGTTAAAGGACCCTCACATTAGTGTATGGTGGACACGCTATGAGAGATCTTTCCCCACCGTTCTAAAATGCTGTTAAACCATCTTCTCAGAGGGTGGAGGGAAGGGCAGTGGGGAAAGGGCAGGGGGACCGATGGAGGCGTGGACCCCCAGATCATATTTTTTGTCACCCAGTGTGGAAACTAAAATGGTGATGGAGGTGGGGACACAGCTGGGCCAGAACCCACTCCCTTGCCCCAGAGTTGGGAGGTGATGGCATTTTTACCAATTCATCAGTAAGACACCCCCAAAATGAAATCACAGACGTAGATAAAACAGTGTTCTCAAACCTCTTGGTCGCCTTCAACTGCCTAAAATGATGGAAAACCCCAAAGAGCTGCTGCCTCTGTGGGTTACAGCTATCAATACTTAGAAACAGAAACTGAGGGCATTTTAAAACATGTACTAATTTATGTAAAAAGCACTAATAAAGCTACCGTGAGTTAACAGAAATAACATATTTCTTATAAAAATAATGCTATTTTCCAAGACTAAAAAATTAGTGCAAAGATGTTGTTTTCATTTTCGCAGATTCCACTGATGTATGGTTAATACAAGCCAGTTGGGCTCTCATATCTGCGTCAGTATTTAATCTACTGCAACAGCACACATCCCGTAGCCTCTGGAAAACTCCACACACACTCGAGAGAGAACGCAAGTGGAAAAGGCAAATCACTTCTAGGTATTATTATGGAAATAGTTTTGACCCCCTGAAAGGGTCTTGGGGCCCCCCGGGGGATTGCAGACCACACTGAAAACCGCTGCAATAAATTACAGCATTAAAAACGGCCGCTGCAGGACGTGCAGGGCAAAGACTAGTTTAAAATTAGATGTATGGCTGGATCTCAACTTCTGTTGAATCTTTTTTTTAAGACTGAATGAAAATATACCAAGAAGTCTGCAGTCATTGCCTCTGGCTGGAGAGACGAGGGGCAATTTGTCTCTTCCTTATACCTTTCTGTTTCTCCAGATTGCATTTCTTTTATGGTCAATAACAACATTTCTGTTTGGAGGGAAGGCTGGGAAGCTGCGGTGTTCTGGCGCGCTGCGGAACACACCGGATGGGAAGAAGGTCCTTTTCCATCATTAGCAGCCAGCGTCAGTGTGGGGAGCGTCACGAAGCAGGCTGCTGGGGGCTGCGCTGCTCCTTAATATGCCATTGATCTGGCGCCACACGCACATTCATCACGGCGGCCGCGGCTGCCTGAGACCCGCTGACGAGGATTGGAACTGGCTCGAGCTAATCACTGGCAGATGAAGGTCAACTATAGGTGACTATGTGTCAGACCTCGGGCAGGAGCGCACACGCCACGCTCAGAAGCCACGGGACAGTTTCAAAGGGAAAGGTCCACAGACTTGACTACAAAAAAATGTCAGGTTTTCTCTGTTCAAAAAAAAGATGAAATCCAAAAATTCAAAGTCATGCACACACCAGGCGTGGGGCGACGGGCTATGACGAAGGATCTATTAGTACGTAGATGGTGGATAAGAGGAACACTAAGATTAGGGGCCGGAGGGACCAGGCCCAAGACATCAAGCACGGCCCCAGCATGAGCGAGGCACCAGGCCCAGTTCTGAAGGAGTTTTGGTACATGAGTGCATTTGGTTCCCAAACAGATGCCACTGGACCAGCAGGCAGTCTCGAAAAGTGGTCATTCTGCCATCATTGAGGGTGAGAAGATGGAGCCGCTCCACACTAAGTGATGGCGTGTGCCAGAAATGAAGCAGGGGGACCCCAGAACAGAGGGCACAGACCCGACCCTGGCTGGAAAGCGGTGCTGGGAGTAATGGACCGAGCTAGAGGGCAGATGACGAGGGGGATGTCTGTGCGCTGACCGCTGCCCACTCCCCAGAGCAGATGCCGAGGCTGGGGCAGGCCAAGGCACCCAGGGAGGACGCCACTCTGAGAAGCCCACCAGGCAGAGGGGACACACAGAGGCATTCAGGCGTGGTCTGCAGGGGGCGCCAGCCAGCGGCCCCGGAAACCCACAGCAGGGCACTGGGGAAAAGTGCCTGCCCCCGAGGGGTTCACACAAATATACACACACACAAGTATACACGTGTGCACACACACACAAATACAAACACACATACACACACACAAGAGCTTCTGGTCAGGCCAGCTTTCTGGGCTTCCCTCCCGAATCCGAACGAGGAGCAGAAAATGAAATGAAATGAAACACGGACATGAAAGTAAAAAGACCAAAGGAGCTGGAAAAAGACAGGAACATTTCAGAAAACACAGGAAAACTTTCAAGAGAGCTAAGAAAGGACCTTGTAAACACACAATTTTTAAAAACTGTGCTACATAAAAAAAGGGACATTCAGAAAAGAAGCAGCTCTTGGAATGTAAAAATACAATAGAACAGAACACTTTTCTGAATAAGTGTTATACTTCAGCAAAAAAAGTTTAAGTATGTGGCAGCAGAAATGATAAATTTTTTTTAAAAAGGATTGAAAGACAAAGTGGGAGGAATTTTCCAGAAAAATAAACAAAAAGGTCAAAAGATGGAGCAAAACTAAGAAACGAGGACCTCCATCCAGAAACGTCTGGAACGTCCAGCTTACTGGAGTCCCAAAGCCAAAGGCTGGAAGGCTCAAGGTGGGGGCCACCCATCTCTGTAGGGCCCCCGTGTAGTGGGAGGGCAGAAGGCTGACTGCAAGAGAAGACAGGTCCCTGACAAGGCCGAGGGGGGGGCTTCTGAAGCCCATCTGCTTCCTCCCCCACCTCAGCATTCCAGCCAGGCCACAGTATTCTATGCAAAGGAGCAAAGCGCATGCTCTTCCCTCCTCTGTCAAGTAGAATAACTCCAGGACCCTTGCAAAGGGGAGGTTCAGTGGAACAGGCTTCCAGGGATCTGGGAGGGCACGGCCGTCTCACCCACAAGCGCCTCTGGTTGCACCCAGGGTTCTAGTGCCTGTGGCTCGCCCCTCCACACACACACACAGGGCAGGGCTACAGAGAGCGGTGTCCACTGTGTCCATCGGGAGACGGGACAGAACACCTCACCTGAAACAACAGAAGCTGGAGAAAAGCGTAAAAGGACAGAATGACTTACCCATCCCTTTTTTTTTTTTTTTTTGAGTCGGAGTCTCACTCCGTCCCCCAGGCTGGAGTGCAGTGGCACACTCAACAGCCACCGCAGCCTCGACCTGCTGGGCTCAGGTGATCCTTCCGCCTCAGCCTTCCAAGTAGCTGGAGTCACAGGCACGAGCCACCATACCTGGCTATTTTTTGATTTATTGTAGAGATGAGGTCTTGCCTAGTGGCCCAGATAGGTCTTGAACCTGTGGGCTCAGGCAATCTTCTCAAGGCCACCTCCCAAAGTGCTGGGATGACAGACATAGGCCACCACGCCCAGTCTCCGCTCCTTCTTTTAAGAGGGAAAAATACTAGCAGTGTCGGGGGAAGACCCATCGGGAAATTTTGAATGGCAGGTTATCACTGAGAAGCAGCTATGCTGCACAATGAAAACTAGTTTAAGCACGAGGGGAAAAAAAGACTAGAAGGAAATGCCACATACAAATTGCTCAGTCGTTCATTTCGCTGGAATGGAGGGTCTGTGATTTATCTTTGCATTTTTGCCACTTTCTTGCATTTCTTCCAAAATGTTACCACTTCTATGATAAAACCAATTCAATCTGAAACAACTTATTTTTTTTTTAAAGAAAAAGGACACAGCTATCATTGGGCTCTAGGCACCTTTAAGAGTCTGCTGTGTCCAAGTTTTAAAAGCAACAAGAAATAATTTATTAGACTGTCTCAACTCCTAAGTGTGCCAATTTTGCAATCTGCATTTTTCAATTACATTAAAAGCATTTTACCAAATTGCTCTATTCCTGCCTTAATGACCTGGGATGAGATTGGACGAGCCACTCCCCGAGGACAGAGCCGGCCCCTCACAGGCTTCCCCTCCTCCCCAGGCACCTAGCGAGCAAACGGCCCTGCCCTGGCACACTCAGCGGCGAAAGCCAAACGGAATGAAGTTTTCAAAAAGCAGAAAACAGCTTGCATTCCACCACACTCTCCCTTCTTGCTACTCCTCTTCAGCCCAGGTTTTTTTCCTCCAGGCACAAGACTGCAAGGCAACTGGAACTAGGAAACTAGGAAACGTCCCATGTGTTGGCCTCCGAAACGTCACGGCTTTCACAAGGGGGAGGAGGAGTGTCACAAACACTTCCCTTCCCACGAGGAGAAGATTCCAGCTCAGAAGCTCACAGCTCGTCCCGGAGGCTCGGCAGCCCTGCTGCCAACCAGGCGAAAGCCCCTCCCCCCCAACCCTGGCAAAATTCGGGTGACGCTGAACTTTCTCTGCAAGGTGGAAATGGAGAGGCACAGTGTACAGAGGGGGAAGCATCCCAACACCTCGCTGTGTGTCCTCGGGCAAGTGTCTTCCCCTCTCTGGCCCTCTGTCAAATGAAAGTGAAATTGCATGATCCTTGCGTGCACTCCACCCATATTCCACTCCTGTCACCCAATGACCCTCGAGGCACTGCTCTTCGGTGCTCCTAATACCAGTCGCCCATCCCGGCCACCCCAGCCTCCTCCCCAGCTGCGCCCTCATTGCCAAGAGATCTGCCTCGTGCTTGGAATAAATTGCCAATCATCTGCATAATGCCCCTGACGCCTCACCCCACACATCAAATCATTTCTCCATCTCGTTCTGTAGAATCCATCAAGAATAATTCTTTGAAAACTGAAATAAACCCTCACTCTGGCACTTGGATCCATAAATTCCTTGTCTTTGAACGTGAAATATATCACTTTGCACAAAGCACATCTGAGATACCCTAATATAATCAGATTCGCTAACAATGATAAATCAACAGGATCCTGTAATACATAAAAATGCAAATCCAAACGGCCGCGGAATTCATCGCCACTACCTCAAGCCCCAAACAGAACCACAGGGCTCTGAGGCCTGGATACCCCTTGGGCGGGAGGCCCGTCGTACCTTTACTCCCAGAGGCGGACAGGCAGAGAGGGAGGGTGTGGTGGCGCCCTTGGCTCGGGTTCCCTAGTCTGACAGACAGCATGTCTTCCTGCCTCCGTCCTTTACCAGCTGTGTGACCACGGGCATACCCGTGGACCTCTCTGTGTCTCCACTGCCTCACCCATAAAATGGGAATAAGAACAGCCCAACGAAACTGGCTGGGCCACAAGACAAGACCCCATTCCTGCAAAAAATTGTATAAACTAGCCAGGCGTGGTGACCCATGCCTGTAGTCCCAGCTGCTTGGGAGGCTGAGGCAGGCAGACTGCTTGAGCCTGGGAGTTGGAGGCTGCAGTGAGCTATGACCATGCCATTGCCCTCCAGCCTAGATGACAGAGAGAGACTGTCTCTAAAAAAATACCAGAACAACCCTAGCCTCTCCGACCTGTCAGGAAGAGAAACGCGAGGGACGAGCACTCAGCAGTGGCCGGCTCCTGCCACCCTCTCACCCAATTCCCGGCCGAAGGTCATGTCACAGAGCTGGCCAGGCATGACAGGACCCCAGCCCAGGTCACCATCCAGAACCAAGTCCTGTCCTCAGATGCGTGGGGAGGGGCGAACCAACCAGACCTGGCCGGAGGAGGCGGGAGTCTTTCCTGCCCCATCACCCTCGGGGCCCACAGTTGTGAAGTGTGTTCATGCCCCCCATCTCCCAGGCTGACAGAGGCTCAGGGCAAGCCTGCCTGGCCACAGGCCACAGGCCACGCGACACTCGTCCTCCGGCCACGTCTTAAATGGGGCCCCACCGTCCCTCAGACCTGACAGTGTGCAGAATCTCCGGAGTGCTGAGACCGAAAGGCTTTGCACATGTGTGCAGAGACAGACTACGAAAAGACTCCCAGAAACCAGGGTCCTGCTGAGCTGAGGATCCCAGAGATCTGTCTCTTCCACAGTGGTTTTAAGACTCATCAGTAGCCGGGCTCGGTGGCTCAGCCTGTAATCCCACGCCTTTGGGAGGCTGAGGTGAGTGGATTGCCTGAGCCCGTGGGTTCGAGACCCGCCTGGGCAGCGAGACCTCATCTCTACAATAAATCAAAAAATCAGCTGGGCGTGGTAGCACATGCCTGTAATTCCGGCTACTGGGAAGGCTGAGGCGGAAGGATCGCCGGAGCCTGGCAGGTCGAAGCTGCGGTGGCTGGGAGCGGCCACTGCACTCCAGTCTGGGCGACTGACTGAGACTCCAACTCAAAAAAATATATATAAAGACTCATCAGTATCAGTCTAGGGAAGTCAGGAACGTGTTTCTTCAGTCCCTCCCTCATGGCAAGCACGAGGCTGGGTCTTCTCACTTCATCTCTAAAGCAACGATCCTAAGAGGTGGCCGTTATCCCCATTACACTCATGAGGAAACAGGGGATCAGAGAGGCTCAGTGATTTTCCCAAAGTCACACAGCTACCAAGCAGAAGCTACAGCCTGGCATCTGAGGAGTTCTCGGAAAACAGTGGCCCTGAAGGCTTGCCAGCGGCTCAGGCTCCACCCACCACACACAAGGGCTTCAGCTGACACCTGGGTGTAATCAAAGCCCATCCTAACTGCACTGAGGCAGCAAAAGACAACAGTCATATACAGCCATGTTCACTGCAATAACAACTACTTTAAAAATGAAAGCAGGCTGGGCGCGGCAGCTTGTGCCTATAATCCCAGCACTCTGGGAGGCTGAGGAGGGAGGATCACTTGAGCACAGGAGTTTGAGACCAGCCCAGGCGATAGAGAGACCTCCTCTTTACGAAAAATTAGCCAGGCATGGAGGCATGTGCCTATAGTCCCACTACTCAGGAGGCTGACGCGGAAGGATCGAAGGATCACCTGAACACAAGAGACTGAGGCTGTGATGTGCCGTGATCATGGCACTGCACTCCAGCTTGGATGACAGACACACACACACACACACACACACACACACACACACACACACAAAGAAAAAAGAAAACAAAATTATAGGAAACAACATAGAAATAATGAATCAGAGTTTAAAATTGGAGACAGTCATAAAAATATGTTTAGGGAAAGTTTTTAATACAGTAGAAAATTCCAGGCTTGGTGGCTCAGCCTCTAATCCCAGCACTTTGGGAGGCTGAGGCGAGTGGATTGCCTGAGCCTGCGGGTTCAAGAACAGTCCAGGCAACTTGGCAATACCTCGTCTCTACAATAAATAAAAAATGAGCCAGGCATGGTGGTGCACGCCTGTAGCTTCAGCTACTTGGAAAGCTGAGGTGGAAGGATCGCCAGAGCCCAGCAGGTCGACGCTGGGGTGGCCGTGAGTGTGCCATGGCACTCCAGCCTGGGCGACAGAGTAAGACTCCAACTCAAAAAAAAAAAAAGAAGAGAAAATTCCCCTTACAAACATTACAAAAGACGGGGGTGGGAGTGGGATTCAAAACCGCACATACTATGCAAAAAGCAAAAAGCCCAGTTATATAAACATATAGGAATGGCGGGGTGGCCCCAGCCAGGAAGGGCCTCCATGTTAATGAGGTGTTAACATGGAGTCGAAGATTAGCAAGGATTTCTGTCTCCTTCACACTTCATATTTTCTGTATCTTCAACGTTGTTCACAATAAGCATCTTTTATAGTCATGATCAAAAATAAGAAAGGTCTTTGTTAAAAAAAAAAAAAAAGAAGAAGAAGAAGAAGCATTTTAAGGAAACTTGCTACTGAAAGTTTTCCTACAGCAAATAATTTTGTAAAGCAAACAGCACCGAATTCAGACATCTCGTCTGAAAACCTTCTGTGTTTTTGAACTCCGGGCCTCCCTGAAAGCAGGACAGGACTCCCTCTCAGTGCCTAGCAGTGTCCACATGTGGGGGCAGTCAGCAAGGGCTGGCATGTTGGCTAAAGCAGGCTGCGTTTGTGCTTTTTCCTTCAAAAAAGGCATCTGAGCCTGGACTCTGCCTTGACGTGCAGTGGGTGTTCAAACACGTTGAGCCGAGCGTTCGTGCTGGGATTTCAGCTACGGAAAAAACATGCCAGCGCCCAGGCAAGGGCAGGTGGGATCAGCAGGAAAGAAAACAGAGCAGTGGTGCGGAAGTGTGACTCACTGTTTTATTTTACTTAATTTCTCTAGCTGCAAATTTTTCAAAACCAATATAAGCATATTTTACAGCTCACAGAACATTTAGAACATATTAAAATAAATATCTTTCTGCCGTAATGTGCCCGATTGAAATTTATGAATTCCAAAGCTACATTTTAAAGAGAGGAACTGGCACTCCACGTTCTTTAGATTAATCAGTTGGATTGTGTTGTTTTTCTACTGATCGGTTAAAAAAAAAAAAAAGCCATTTTTCAGTAAATGTTACCTTGAATCAAGGATTCTTCCACATTCTAGAAGCTTGGGTGGCCGGCTTATCTTGTCTTACCGTGCCCCCTAGCGGCGGATGGGATTTACGCACGCAAGAAACAATCCTTTCCCAAAGGCTTGCAATCAGATCCAAAAAATGTGTCTTAATCCTTATCGATCACTTAACACGCACAGTTTTGTGCCAGATGCTACAGAGAATATAAACATTGGCCTGCACGGTTGCCATGCTCCGGAGGCTTCCCAGCTAGCTCGCGGAAGCAGAGACGGCGCCGCAGCCCTCCGGCAAAATAAGCCGTCGCGCGTGCCCAGACCGGGAGCTCGCGGGGGCCGAGCCCGGCCACACCGGGGGCCAGCTCGGCGCTAGGTGGCCCGCGTCCCAACCCGGCAGGCTCGCGTGGCTCTCTCCCCTCCAGACACAGACTGCGGCTCAGAGCAGCAGGCGACCCGCGGCGGCCACGCAGCCGGCCGGCGGCAGGGCCGCGACCGCCCGGAGCCTGGGGACGCCGCCCGGCACGCACGGCCTCCTCGGGGCAGGCGGGCACCGCGCAGACCCGGCCCGGGCCCGGCCCCGAGTCGCGGCGGGGAGCTTCGGGCCGTCGAGGGCCCCGGGCCCGCCCGCGCCGGCCGACGGCGCCCTT
>NW_007199183.1:85652-92840 GCF_000164805.1 Carlito syrichta | reverse complement strand
GCACCCCTACCCCTCCCTCCGGGGCTCCACGGTGCCCTCGCCAGCCGGGGGCATCCCCCAGTGGACGGCAAGCCCCGCCCCAGGCTGGGCTCCCTTCCCGCAGGGCCCTGCGGAGGCCACTGCCTGTGCCAGCAGGTGGCTGCCCCAACCAGGGCCATGTGCCGCGACCATTCTGCAGGCTTTGGACACCCCGGTTTTTCGGGACCCCCGTCTGCCCGCGGGCGGCACCAGTCTCCCTGCAGCCAGAGAAAAGGCAGGGAGGCCCGGGCCACCCCAGGGCCCTGCAGCAGGCAGCGGCAGCCGGTCCAGTGGGGGACAGTCCGCCGGGGGCCAGGAGGCCGGAGGGGCGCCCCACTCCCCGAGGAAGGGCTCTGTCTCCACCAACCCACTTCACACCTAGACTGGGGCTCCACGAAGCCAGGAACACCCGCGGGAAGGCTTCAGGGAAGACGGCTGCGGGCCGGGTCTGGGGTCCAGCAGGAATGCACCAGGCAGGAAAGGCAGGGCGCGTGCCACAGCTGGGCAGCAGGAGCATCCCAAGAGAAGCTGGGTTCCGCGAGGGAGAAGGCCGCCCTTGGGCTCCAGGGCCAACCAGACACTGCCCGGGCACTGCCCAGGGCACAGCACACTGCCTGGGCCCCCAGAACCCCTCTGGCAGCCACCCTCGGCCCACGGGACCCTCAGGTCCATCAGGACCCAACCCAGGCCAAGAGCTCCTGCACAGACCCCATAGCCTAATGACGCAGAGGAGGCCCAGAGACCTGAGCACCACCCAGGCTCCAGGCTGAAGGCAGCCCACGCCGATCCGCCCCAAGGAACTGCAGCAGCCTCTCCAGGAAGGAGGCCAGGCCAGTGACTTCAGAACTCCAATGGGCCACTTAGAGCTGACACCAACGACTCAGCTCATTTCTTTTTTTTTCGATTGGGCGGAAGAAGAAAGAGAGAAAGAGAGAGAGAGAGAGAAAGAGACTGGACTCCAGTCTAGTGCAGAAGCCCAACTCAGCTCATTTCAAAGACACCACTCTAGCTGGGCTCGGTGGCTCAGCCTGTAATCCCGTGCCTTTGGGAGGCTGAGGTGAGTGAATTGCCTGAGCCCGCGGGTTCGAGACCCACCTGGGCAAGCGAGACCTCATCTCTACAATAAATCAAAAAATTAGCCGGGCGTGGTAGTGCATACCTGTAGTTCCAGCTACTTAGAAAGCTGAGGCGGAAGGATCACCGGAGCCCAGCAGGTCAAGGCTGCGATGGCCAGGAGCGGCCACTGCACTCCAGTCTGGGCCACAGAGTGAGACTCCAACTCAAAAAAAAAAAAGACACCACTCTACTCCAGTTTCCTTGCTTCGCTCCAGAAAACGGGACGAGAAGCGCCAAATGTAACTGGCAAATAGGGTGCCCTGGGTAGGCTGGTTCCAGAACAGGAAACGAGGGGAATATCAACAATTATTGAGTACCTGTGGGGTACCTGGCTCTGCACAAGGTGTGTCTAAGGCATTTTTCCCACGTGATCACATGACACAGGTATAATTCTGCCCTTCCACGGGTGAGACTGCAGACTCCCAGGGGGACAGCGGAGGTCGGCGACCAACAACCCTGTGGCAAAGCTGGACTTGAAGCCAAGTCCCTCAAAGTCCCTTTTGATCTGCTAGCATTTATTTGGCACCTACTACTTATCAGGCGCTTTGCTAGACGCCAAGAAGAGAGGAGGAGGGACACAGGGCACAGCCTAGAGAGGCTGGAGATAGGTTCCAGGAGGGCACAACACACCCCATCACACTGGCCACCTGCATAGGGTTGGGACTGTGTTACCATTACTGCAGCAGTTTGTGAGATAAACCAACAGAACACTGAGAAGATTCCCTGTTTGAAACCAGGAGGCCAAGCAGGGCATGGGCAGCCCTCCCTGCCCCCTCTTGGGTCCCTTGCCCTCATGCTCAGAGCCAGCTCAGGCCCCGTGCTGGAGCCAAGGTGCCCATGGGGCTCCCACAGCTGAGGATGCCCTTCCACCCTGCACCAAGAGAACCTCCCCCCTCAGGAGGCCCTCGACAACTGGGCTGGTGGCCTCCCACCAGGATGCAGACTGCACTGGCATGTCCCGCTGGGGGTCCCATCCTCACAGCCAGAGTTGCAGCTGTCCACTTGCTATGGCTCCTACCACGCTGCGCAAGCCCTGGCGCCAGGGGCTAGCTCCATTCACCCCACGCTCCGCACCAGCACAGCACAGAGCTGGCACTGCCCCTCTGGGTCACAGAGGATGTCCTCAGTCCCCAGGGCTTGGTCCTGGGCCTGCTTTTCTCCTCCCACCTCATCCCCGAAGGCCCCTGACAGAGATAGGGACCAGTGTCCTCTGGAGACCAGCATCAGGGAAGGGATGGAGCAGAAGGGACCCATGACCCAAGGCTGACCACAGACAACTCTCTCTCAAGTGCGACAAAGAGAATCCCAGAAATTTACAAAAAGAAACATTCAGGCCAGGCGTGGTGGCTCACACCTATAATCCCAGCACTTTGGGAGGCTGAGATGAGAGGATTGCCTGAGCCTGGGGGTTCAAGACCAGCTTGGACAACTTGGTGAGACCTTGTCTCTACAATAAATCAAGAAATTAACTAGGCATAGTAGCACGTGCCTGTAGTTTCAGCTACTTGGAGGCTGAGGAGGAAGGATCACCTGAGCCCAGGAGGTCGAGGCTTCTGTGGGCCGTGACCATGCCATTGCACTCCAGCCTAGGTGACATAGCTAGACTCCAACTCAAAAAAACAAAAACAAAAAAAATTCACACTGTAACCACCCTCCTCTTCTCGCTGCTTGTACTAACACACTCCAGCAGTTGATTCCCAAAAGCCTCTGACAACAGAAATTCCCACTTAAGCCTACCTTGAAGGTTTTATCCATTGACGTGGAGAGAAGCATGTGGCTTGCAGCGAGGACTGGGCACCACTGGATGCTGTTGACAGGGCCCCTGTGGCCTCTCAGGTGGAAAAGCATCTTCCTGGGCACCGTGGTTTCTTTATACGCACTGTTCAGATATGGCTGGATAAACTCCGACACCCCGGGGTCCACGCAGAGGGGAGCTGGGGCACGTCCTGCCGGGGGGCCCTTAGGTTCCCCACCAGCACTCTTGCCTGCCTGGGAGCCCGGCGCCCGCAGGTGCCTGAGTCTTTTGGGGACGTAGGGCACAACACCGTCCTCACGCCTCTTCCTCTGGAAAGGGCCGCCGCGACGTGCTGTGGCTTCAGACGCGTTTTGAGCACGGGAAGGCAACTTCGGCAAGTCCCGCGAGAGCTTCAGCTGCTCCCAGCGGGCAGCTGTCAGGGGTGTGTGGCTGGCTGGCATGTGGCTTGTCCACAGGGAAGGGCGAGGTGGCCCACAGGCGGGGAGGGCAACGTCAGGTTCCTTCCTGGGCCACTGCAGCCTCTGGCTGGGGCAAGACCCCCGGTCGCTGCTCCCAAGCCGGGCCAGCGGGAGGCGATGGCTCCCTGGGTCTGCACAAGGACCGTCCCTTGCGGGCTGGGCACCACCCGTGAGGACACCAGATGCAAGTCCCTGCCCAGGAGGCTTGGCCACGCCCAGAGTGTCTCTCATCTGACCAGCAGCGGGTTCAGGCTCAGCCTCGGAGTCCGAGTCATCGTAAGCTACCAGGGAAGCCATGGGAGACACTGCTTCTTGCTGTCCTTCGAGGCCGAACAACCTAAGTCCAAACAAAGTCAAGAGTCAGAAAATGTGTACGGAAGAAAACTTATGTAATTAGGAGGAACTGTGGCACCATGGCACCTAGGAAATGCAAGAATTCCAAGCCCGTAAGAACAGGCACAAAGAATAAAGGCTTTTCTGTCCACCGGGACTCATTAGTTAGATGTCACTGTAAAAACAAAGGCTGGGGAGACCGGGGATAAACCCACCAAACACAAGCAAGACCTACACAAAGAAAACTAAACTTGGAGGGAGGACGTAAAAGCAGCCCTAGAGAGACAATGCGTGGATAGAAAGACACGGGATTTGGAAGGGGCCTCTGGAAGGGTTGGGTGGACAGGGTGTGCCACAGGTTAAACACGATCTGTCCCCAACAACCCACTGCCAGACTCTGTCCTGTACAGACGCCAGCGTACAATGCTGGGTGTGCACATGTATGAGACCAATGCACCACAGGTCTCAGCCCTGCTCGCAGGCAGTAAGTGAGGAGAGGAGACGCCTGTCCAGCAGCCTGACAGCAGGGGATCTAGAGACGCTGGGATTGGCCCAGGACCCGTGGCGGGGGGGGCACCCCGCCCCTTGCACCCCATCCCAGTCCGCTTCCTCTTCGCCTGAATGTTCTTCCCCAGGTACCCCACCTTCACATTAGCCACCTGGAAGGACAGATCCAGGGAGCCAGGTGGGGGGCCTGAGGCGTCTGCCCCCAGAGTGCCCTGCAGGGATCCTGGAGGGTCATCCGAACCCGCTCATCTCATACCACACACACACATTTACACAGCAGTGAGTTTCCTCTTTAAAAAATTCTTTCGGAAATTCTGAACCATCATGCACAATACACTGTTAACAACTGGTTCCCGGGAAGAAGTGCTGTGGTGCAGGGCCCAATGTTGTGATTTTGCGCCATTCGCAGGACAAGCCAGGGGCACCGGGGACGCTCAGGACACCCCGGACAGCAGTGGGGTACATGGGACAGCACAGAAAGCGCCCCACTTTTAAAAAACCCCTGCACCCACCTTAATCAACTGGACAGAGCTCTCACTCCCCACGTGGGCAGGTCAGCATCAAATCACTTTCTCCAAGGTCTCGGGCAAGTCATTCCTCGCCTGTCACCCACATTCTACCCCACAGTGGGCTCTGTGTCCCCGGAATCAACTACCCTTCCTCCAGATGGCACCTCTGCCACACAGAGAGGACCTTACTCAGCCAATGTCTATAGTCAGGCCCTTCCAATGATGCCACCACCCCTCACAAACCAGAGTCTAAATCAAGTTCTTCAAATCAGTCAGCTCATCTCATATGGAGCTAATATAACACCAAGGATGAATCATAAAGCAATGAAATAGTGCACTTCCAAAAATTAGGTATTTCTGCTCTCTAAATACTAAGTCTAAGCTGGGTGCAGTGGCTCATGCCTGTAATCCCAGTACTTTGGGAGGCAGAGGCAAGAGGATTGCTTGAGTTCAGGAGTTTGAGACCAGCCTGGGCAATATAGCAACACCTTGTCTCTACAAAAAAAAATTCGGCCAGGTTCGGTGGTTCAGCCTATAATCCCAGCGCTTTGGGAGGCCGAGGTGAGTGGATTGCCTGAGCCCGTGGCTTCAAGACCCGCCTGGACAACTTGGTGAGACCTCATCTCTACAGTAAATAAAAAAATCAGCCGGGCGTGGTAGCGCATGCCTGTAGTTCCAGCTACTTGGAACGCTGAGACGGAAGGATCGCCGGAGTCCAGCAGGTCAAGGATGCAGTGGCTGGGAGCGGCCACTGCACTCCAGTCTAGGTGACAAAGTGACACTCCAACTCCAAAAAAAAAAATTCAAATTCAAAGAATTAGACATGGTAGCACATACCTGTAGTCCCAGCTACATGAGAGGCTGAGGAGGGAGGATCACCTGGAGGTTGAGGCTGCAGTGAGCCATGATCATGCCACTACACTCTAGCCTGGGTGACACCGTGAGATTCCCAACTCAAAAATTAAAATAAAATAAATACTAAGCCTGGAGTTGAGGGCACTCTCCACTCCTGTGCCCAGGTACCACCCACCACAACAGCCCACTTCTTCCTGTCCCAGGAAACTCACTAGATCCCCAGATTCCCACCACCCAGGTGCCCGTGCCCAGCCACTAGGGTGGATTCCCACCCACCCAGTCATGCACGGCAGTCGGCTCACAGGACAGACCTACGGCCAGAACTAAAGATGAGGCCGAGCGTTGTGTGGCCCGTTGGTCCTACTCCTCAACAAGGCAAGGTGGCAAGGACCGAACAAACATGAGAGCGCGGACAGCGGGGCTTCTGATACACCCTGCTTCGCGTCCATTTCTTTCTTCACTCACTCAACAAGCATTGACAGGGCATCGGCTACTCACCAAGCCCCAGCCTGGGCACTAGGAACACCACAGCAAGCAAAGCTACGAACGATGACCCACGCTCACATGCCAGTGGGGACAGGCACCATCATCACGTGACAGAGAGGACATCTGGTGGCAAGAAGCCCTAAGAAGAAAAGGCAAACAGGTGAGTGGGTGAGCCTGGGGCCTCAGAGGGAAGGCGAAACCTGGGTCATGGTCTGGAAATGGTGGGAGAAGAGGCAGATAGAGGTGCTGAAGACTGAAGCTACAGAAACAGTTACACGGGGTGAGAGAAGCATCCAGGATGATTCCAGGAAACAGACGAAACTGGAGAAGGCTGGGAGTCCATGGAGCGGCATAACTTTAAGAAGTGTCTGCTGCCTCCTCTGTTCCTAAGGCGAAAAGGGAAAAAAAAAAAAGGTTTTTTTGGCACAGCTCGGTGGCACAGCTCGGTGGCTCACAGCTCGGTGGCTCCGAGCACTCTGGGAGGCCAAATAGGAGGATAGCTTGAGGCCAGGAGTTCAAGTCCCTTGTCTCCATTTTTTAAAAGAATTTTTTTCATGGGAAGAAGGGAGTGGTTAAGAGTTAGAGAACCAGCCAGATGGAAGACAAGACAAGGGCCCTGGCGAAAGAGGCTGAGGAAGGGGCGAGTGGCACTGACAGTCACCACTACCGTGTCAGCTCCACGAGGACAGGACGTTGTGTGTTTTGCCACAGTTCGATCCCCGCCGTCTAGAGATACTCGGGGAATGTAAACTGGGCCGGGAGCGCGGGGGAAGTAAAAGAAACGGGATAGTCTCATTCATCAGACATTTCCTGGTACCTTCTCTGGATCAAGCCCTCGGGTGTGGGAGATTAAACATCCAACACGGATCCCGCCCCGGAGGCCACAGACCAACGAAGGCAACACACAAGATACATGCAGAGGTGGGTTTTGAAAGGATGACTGCGAGGAGCCGAGCTGTCAACAGTAAGAGGCGAGAGCAGTCCAAAGCACCGCGCTTTCTGAAGGAACGGGAAACGAAAGGCAGGCGAGCAGCGGCGAAGACCCGCACTAAGAGGCACGGAGCTCCCGGGGCGCTGCCCAGTCCCGGCCCTCTCCCGCCCGGGGCCCGCCGCTCACCGCACGCACCGGAAGCGCTCCGTTCTCACGGAG
>NW_007199183.1:83381-85242 GCF_000164805.1 Carlito syrichta | reverse complement strand
CGCTGCCCGCCGCGTCCTGGCACCGCGAGGGGCGCGGGAGCTGCCGGGGCCCCCACGCCCGTGTCCCCCAGCCGCCGGCACCGCCCCTTCGTCGTCTCCCCGGCCCCCCCTTTCCGAGGAGAAAGACCCCAACTACGTGCCATGTGCTAGAGGCGTTGCCTGCGGGCGCCCTTAGTCCCCTCAACGCTGACGCGAGGAGGCTTCTCTGTGCCCATTTCACAGGCGTGCGAGCCGAGGGAGGCGCAGGGGAGTGGTGAGCCTTGCCCAAGGTTTCCAAGCAAGAGAATCCCCACGCGGGGATTGAAACCCCGGTGTCTCTGATCCCAGAACTCATGACCTTTCCCCCCTGGCTGTGCCGTCTCCACGGACGGCAGCTGCAGGGAATCTACAGTTCGCCTTTTCCGTTGCCCACGACTCCTGAGGGTGGGGACGGGAAGAGGGTGGGGAGGTCATGAGTGAGGCCAGCCTGGGGTGAGAGATGGCTGATGCAATGGCCAGCTAATAGCTCGATTCTCAAAAGCCCCGGCCAACCCGTCCCTGATTGGACGGTCTCATCGAGAAGGTTGGTCAAGAGGCTCAAGTGTTTTCTGAGAATCCGGGTAGTTTCTAAGAAAGCCCAGGGCAGGAGCTGAGGGGTGGGTAAACAAGGAAGAGAAGAGCCTTTCTCAAAAAGGAAAGTGAAAGAAAGGTGGGAGAGAATAAAAAAACCTCTTCTGGCTGCAGTCACTCCACTGCCTGGCGTGACCAGCTGCAGCCACCCCGCCAAGGTCTCCCACCACCTGGGTATGTATCCCCTCTAAGCTCAAGGCTTAGAGCTTGCCAGGGTTCGTGCAGCCTCTTACCGAAGTGCTGAAATTGTAGTTTGGGGGTAAGGACTTGGGTCGGAGGAGAAGGGTGGTGCTCTGCTGGTATCTCATCCAAGTGCCCCAGCCCAGATGGTTCGTGGCTTCCATAGGGCATGAGATGCCGATGAGCAGTTCAGCCTGCATGTTGCACTGATGCAACTCTCTGCAATGATCAGCATCTGGGCATATCAGCACTCTGGTTGTGATACCCAAAAGTGTCCAATACCTGACTTTGTGTAAATTCGTGACTTCTCTGCCTTTGAAGATAACTTTCATCTTTTTAGTTGGAGGGGAAAATTATCTTTCCTTTTCATGCTTAAAAGTGGAACATAATCTGTTCCAAACTTTGGGGTGTAAAGAGGTCCTTGCTCTAAAGAAGTCATTTCCTTGTCCTCTGTGAACTTGGCAGTCCAACGCCATGGTCACCTACAGTCTGGGGCACGATGTAAAGAATGACATTCCACCTCCTGGTGGTATTCCAGGCATCTGGAAACTTTCCTGGGCCACCTTTTCTTCCGGACTGCTCCGGAACTTATCTTGGGGCTACTTTTCCCAAAAATGCAGAATTAGTATATCCTGATGTTATCTGTGATCTTTTTCTTTCTTCTTTTTTTAATAGAGACGGGGATCTCTCTGTGTTGCCCAGGCTGGTTTTGAACTCCTGGCTTCAAGTGTTCCTCCTACCTCAGTCTCCCAAAGTGATGGGATCACAGGCATGAGCTACTGCTCCCGCCCTGAGAGGATTTTGATATGGCCCAATTCATTTTCATGTTTTCTGTTAAACAGTTCTGTCTTTTTGCGCCACATCCCAGTACTGTACCCCGTTTCTTTAAGTGCCTATCATGCTCTTCCAGAACAATAGAACCTTTCAGAATGAGCACAGGATTCAAGTTCTTGAAAACGGAGAGCTAGAAGTTGATCTTTAAAAGGCTTTTCAAGCCGGGCTCGGTGGCTCAGCCTGTAATCCCACGCCTTGGGAGGCTGAGGTGAGTGGATTGCCTGAGCCTGCGGGTTCA
>NW_007199183.1:55533-83019 GCF_000164805.1 Carlito syrichta | reverse complement strand
GAGCAGCCACTGCCCTCCAGTCTGGGCGACAGAGTGAGACTCCAACTCAAAAAAAAAAAGCCTTTTCAGTGTTCTCCTTCACTGTCTGCTGGAATCCCTGTGAGTACAGTGTGGCTCTTCACACTCCCAGTGCTTTTGCTTAGAGAGAACTCGGTGGCTATAAATAACTTTACTTCTTTGTTTCAGGTTGTAGTTAAATAGATAAACTGACTTTTCTAAACATGCCCTATTTGCAGCCTGTGTGGTCAACTCTTAAGTTAATAGTCCTTAACCTTTTGGCATCTCAGACTCATTTGGGAAGGTACTGAAGCCCAGATACTCTGCTCAAAACCATACTCATGCCTGTGTGCATGCAAGCATTGATGTAATTTCGGAGGTTCATGAACTCCAGGCTGGAAAACTCTGAAGTTAAACAATTCTAAAAGTTAATGAAGAAGTAAAGGAGGATATTGACTAGGGGTGGGGGAAGAGGACGTTCACACAATAAATGGAGTAAGTGGGTGAACTCATAAAATGAGGAAGGTGATAGTCTCCTCGCCTCTGACTACTCAAGAAGTTGCATCACACACACACACACACACACACACACACACACACACATACACACACACACACACACACTTACATAGTGTGGGTGAGCCCACACAGGATGCCTTGTGATCATGAGAGCAGAGAGACCTCACCTGCTCTTCCTCGGTCGAGTTGAGTTTTGTTCCCATGTGCCTCTTACCTGGGATTCTGAGATTTTTTTGTTTTTGTTCTTTTGAGTTTTTTGTGAGTAGGAGTCTCTGTCTCCCAGGCTGGAGTGCAGTAGCACACTCACGGCCACCACAGCCTTGACCTGCTGAGCTCAGGCAATCCTTCCACCTCTGCCTTCCAAGTAGCAGACTACAGGTACGCACCACCATGCCCAGCTAATTTTTTTTTTTTTTTTTTTTTTTTTTTGTAGAAACGAGGTCTTGCCAAGTTGCCCAGGCTGGTCTCAAATCCCCGGACTCAGGCAATCCTCTCACCTCCATCTCCCAAAATGCTGAGATTACAGATGTGAACCACCACAATCAGCAGATTCTGAGATTTAAAGATACATATGTTTCCCTCCAGCAGGGACCCTAAATGCAAGTCCAGTTCCTCTAGTTGATCCTCTACTAAACAAAACCAAGAGTTGTCTGCTCTATTGCAGTGGGAGGCTGGTTGTCCCAGCTCACCCAGTCATCCTACCTGGTATTTTCCCTAGGAATCTGTAAGGATCATTTTGATCTATACTTGATTTTGGTCCTATTGGATGACTTTGAAAGTTTACTGCTGTCTTTCGTGCAGGGCACCTCATTTTAAAAGGGCAGGGTAAGCCAAAGGGAATTCCAGAAAGAGTGACCAGGGTGGTAGCAATGGGTGAAGAAACCAGACAAGGAGCATGAGACTGGGGGCAGACCCCAGGAGGCCAGCCTGGCTCTCATAGTCTCTAAAGGCTCAGTTCAGTGTCAGGATGTTAAACCAGGGGTCTAAAGTCCAGATGGCGGCCAGGCATGGTGGCACTTACCTGTAATCCCAGCACGTTGGGAAGCGGAGGCAAGAGGATTGCCTGAGTACAGGGGTTCAAGACCAGCCTGGGCAACTTGGCAAGACCTCGTCTCTCCAATAAATCAAAAAATTAGCCAGGTATGGTGGTGCACACTTGTAGTTCCAGCTACTTGGAAGGCTGAGGTGGATGATTGCCTGAGCCTGTCATGTAGAGGCTGTGGTGGCTGTGAGCATGCCACTGCACTCCAGGCTGGGCGACAGAGTGAGACTCCTACTCAGAAAGAAAGAGACCAGCCTGGGCAACTTGGCAAGATCTTGTCTCCACAATAAACCAAAAAATTAACCAGGCATGGTGGCACATGACTGTAGTCCCAGCTACTTGAAAGGCTGAGACATAAGAATCACCTGAGCCCAGCAGTTCAAGGCTGTGGTGACCGTGAGCGTGCCACTGCACTCCAGCCTGGGTGACAAAGTGAGACTCTAACTTAAATAATTAATTAATTAATTAATTAATTAATTAAAATAAAGCCCAGACAGGAGACTCACCCTTCCACCAGAACAGGGACTATAAAGACATTATGAGAACGCACAAATCATAGAAGAGGTTGAACCAGATGGCTTAGAGATTCATGCATTCTGTAAGTGTTTGCTGATGAGCTGACTGTGTGCCGGGCTCTGGAAGCACATGAAAGAATAGCCCGCTGCCCGCTTTCTCGGAGTCCTAGAGGTGAACAGCTAACCAGCAGCGGGAGTGCTCTGATAAAACCACCCACTTGGCCCGGAGGCACAGGGGTCAGGATTGAGGTTCCAGTGAGAACGGTCCTCAGCAGTGTCCAGACCAAGGAGGATGGGATTCGGAGAGAGCACGTGACCAAGAGCACCTGTGGTATCGGATCCGGGCTTCACTGCTCCCCAGTACCCTCAAGGGTGGTTCTAACTCTGAGCCATCCGCCTCTGTCTGGGAATATAGTATATGCAGTGACCCCCAGTGATGAGAATGAGAAGAATGCAGGAGCAAAGTGTGTGGGCATTATGTTTGGTTATGTGTGGCTAGAAGTAATTTTCACTGATTGGATTGTATTTAATAAGAGCAAGGAAATGTCCCCCCCACCCCGCCCCTGAGAAACCAGTGACAGCTCGTTGCTAGGGAACCTGGTTGTGTCTTCTCCCCAGCACTGGGCAGAAGGTGCTTCCGCATTCCTCCCCTGTCAGAGGCCCCCAGCTGGGTGGGTGCCTTATATGAGCTACTTCCCCTTCTGGGAATCAGTGCTTCTCATCAGGGCGGGCGAGAAACTGACTGTGGCCCCATCTTGGTTTCAGAATTACAGTTCTATTTATTTATATACAGGCTGGTTTAGTTAAAATGTACTTACTTTTATTTCATTTTATTTTATTTTATTGAGTTGGAGTCTCACTCTGTTGCCCAGACTGGAGGGCAGTGGCCGCTCCCGGCTACCGCAGCCTCGACCTGCTGGGCTCCAGCGATCCTTTCGCCTCAGCCTTCCGAGTAGCCGGAATTACAGGCGCGCGCTACCATGCCCACCTAATTTTTTTTATTTATTGTAGAGATGAGGTCTCACCAGGTTGCCCAGGCGGGTCTCGAACCCGCAGGCTCAGGCAATCCACTCACCTCAGCCTCCCAAAGACGCAGGATTACAGGCTGAGCCACCAAGCCCAGCTAAAATGTACTTACTTTTAAACAAATATTTAACACATAGATAAATAAAAATAGATTACACTACAAATGTGTATTTGGCTTTTAGAGTCGTTATTTATTTATTTATTTTGGAGTTGGCGTCTCACTCTGTCACCCAGGCTGGAGTGCAGTGGCACACTGCTCACGGCCATCACAGCCCTGTCCTGCTGGTCTCAGGAGATCCTCCTGCCTCACTCAGCCTTTCAAGTAACGAGAATATATAGAGTCATTTATGAGGGGGTGGCTGGAGTGTAGACTCTGGAGGGAAACTGCTTGAGTCTGTAGCCCATCTCTCTTATCTTGGGTGAGATTTTTACCCTATGTGCCTCATCTATGAAGTGGAAACAACAAGATCTGTCTCGGAATTGCAGGGAGGCTTAAGTGAATTGGTGTGTATGAGGACACAATACCAGGGACACAAGTATTCCAAGTTAGCTGCTCTGGCCTTAGCCTCCTCCTCCTCATTGTCATCGTCATCCTCCTGCTCCTCCCAGGTGTTGCAGCTAGGTGAGGTGAAGCTGGAGTTCACCCAGCTCTGGAACCCTAACAAACAAAGCAAGTGTCATAATACTCACCGTGTATTCACATCTTTGGGAGGCCCAGGTGGGAGGATTACAGTCTACAAAGTGCCACCGCGTCAGTTTTTCTCATTTTGTTCTCATAACCGCCCCTGGGGTAGGTGAAGAGTTTCCTGGTGGCACTATTTTATAGATAAGGAAACTGATACTCCAAAAGAGAAGTGGCTGACCAAGAGGGGTAGTAGCCCAGCCTCTGCCTGCCCTGGGCCCTCCCTTTCCCAAGGTTAGCAGTGCATAAGGACTCATAGAAGGTGCAGGCATGCTCACAGCAGAGTTTGCAGTTAAAGAGGCATGTGGCATGTACAGGCTGTAGGCAGAACTTACCCCTTTTGGAACACAGGACAGGTGGGGCCCTGTCCCCCACCCCAGAGCCTGCTTTAGCTGAGAATAGAGCAGCTGGCCAGCTGCAGAAGCCATGGGCTCAGCGACATGTTGGTTATAGCTGCAAAGGCCTGAGAATTCATCCCTGTGGCAGTTAAGATAAAGAGCAGCCAGGTGTGGTGGCTCAGCCTATAATCCTAACACTTTGGGAGGCCCAGGTGGGAGGATTGCTTAAGCCCAATAGTCTGAGACCAGCCTGGGCAACATAGCAAGACCTTACCTCTATAAAAAATTTAAAAATTAGCCTCGTGTGGTGGCATGCACCTGTAGTCACAGCTACTTAGGAGGCTGAGGCAGAAGGATCACCTGAGCACAGACAGTCGAGACTGCTATGAGCTGTGATCATGCCACTGCAACAGAGTGAGACTCCAACTCAAAGAAAAAGAGGAGCAAATAGCAATTTGCCAAAAGGTTGTAGCACTAGTGAATTTAGGTTTACCAAAACACATGGTATTTATTCTCTCAGCTAGCACGCCCTCCTGTGTTCTAGGCACCAGGTAAGGCACAAGGGTGTCACCAGATGCAAACTTGGTCTTGACTCGGAAGGCTCCTCCTCTCAGACCCCAAGGCATGAGTCACAGTGATGCCTTTAGTCTTCACGCTGGCATTTGTTCTCTTTCCCATGGCCCCAGATGACTGCTTCTGTTTGACTAGTGCCCTGTTGTCCATGTCCTCCACTGAAACTCCCTTCCCAACCTTTTCAGAAAGAAGGACTAGATACGGAAGGGACAAGTGGCTGTGATGGTTTGCTCATCTCTCTCTTTCTTTCTTTTCCCCCCACAGTCTTGCCTTGGCCTCTAGCTCTGACCCCTAGCCGGCTGTGAACCGGGGTCACCAGAGATGGCAGATGTGAGTGTCCTCAAGAACAGGAACGTGGCACAGGTGCGTGATCTTGGGTTCTCCGTGCAGGTGCCAGAGTCTGTAGGGTGTGTCTCTCTGGGGCAGACTGTTCCCAGGTTCTTTTCTTATCTTTTGTTTTTGTTTTTTGGGTTTTTTTTTAGTTGGAATCTTACTCTGTTGCCCAGACTGGAGTGCAGTGACACGCTCACAGCCACGGCAGCCTCAACCTACTGGGCTTAGGTGATCCTTCCACCTCAACCTTCCAAGTAGCTGGAACTACAGGCATGTGCTACCATGTCCAGCTAATTTTTTCATTTATTGTAGAGACGAGGTCTCACCAACTTGTCCAGGCTGGTCTCGAATCCCCGGGCTCAGGCAATCCTCTCACCTCAGCCTCCCTAAATGCTGGAATTACAAGCTGAGCCACCATGTCTGGGCCGCTTATCATTTTAAATGATTTTTCCCCTTGATCAACATGTTGATACCTGTGGGCCAAAGAGTCAGTGGTCCTTTTTTTTTTTTTGTGTTGGAGTCTCATTCCGTCACCCAGACTGGAGTGCAGTGGCTGCTCCCGGCCACCGCAGCATCGACCTGCTGGGCTCCGGCGATCCTTCCACCTCAGCCTTCCGAGTAGCTGGAATTACAGGCATGCGCTACCACGCCCGGCTGATTTTTGACTTATTGTAGAGATGAGGTCTCGCCAAGTTGCCCAGGAGGGTCTCGAACCCGCAGGCTCAGGCAGTCCACTCACCTCAGCCTCCCAAGGCGCGGGATGACAGGCTGAGCCACAGAGCCCAGCTGAGTCAGTGGTTCTTAAAGCCTCAGTGAGATGCAGCAGCCCTCCCGCTGCCTTTGCCTCCCCCACTTGCTCCCAGACACAGATACTTTCCATTCTTTTAGCTGATGCTCCTGTTGGGGGCTTTCACATGGAAGAGGAATTTGCACTCTCATAACCACCCCGCCCCTCCAGTCCCCAGGAGTATCGCAGCTATAGTTAGGGCAGGATTTGTATTGGCGTGGTCTTGACTGTGGTCTTGACTGTGTAAACACCATAGACAGCTGAACTACTGAGGGGAAGATGAGTACTTCTCCTTTCCTACCCAGCTTTTGTTTTCTCTGGAGTTAATATTTGTCTTGACTTGTGTTTGCTTGGCTTTCTCGTGTACTAATGATAATGCATCTCCAAGCCGCCTCCCTGCTGGACGGATCGCCTCTCAACACGCACGTTCCGTTAGCGAGTGTGTCAAGTTCGCCTTCTTGCCGTCTCTCCCAGAACCTGCCTGCTTCCCTCAGGACTAGTGACTCTCACCTCCCACATTGCCTATCCTGGGTCTCTTTTCACTCTCAGCCCAGGAGTCCCCTCCACCTTTGTCTGTTGGGTCCCCATTCCCTGACCCTGAGTCTTATTCCTCCTTGCTGTACTATTTGGCAGCGCAAGTCTTTCAGTGATTTCTGGGTGGGGAAATAGTGCAAAGGAAATATTTCATGTTTGAAAGAATATTTATTTTGACTAAAACTTGATTGATAACGAGGCTGGATGTAGGGTTCTAGCATTTTCTCTCGGAATTCTGAAGCCATTGATCACCTGACTTCTGGGGTTGCCACAGAGAAGTCAGATGTCATTCCTTTGTTTTTTTCTCTCTGACATTTGGCAGGATCTTGTCTTTGTTCCATTGTTTTGAAACTTCCTGGAATGGGGGCTCAGTGTTCCGTTTGTTTGTTTTAGAGACAGAGTCTTGCTCTGTCACCCAAGCTGGAGTGCAGTGGTATGATCATCACTCGCTGCAGCCTCAAGCTCCTGGACTCCAGCGATCTTCCCACTTCAGCCTCCCGAGTAGCTAGGACTATAGGCACGTGCTACCACACCCAGCTAATTTTTCTATTTTATTTTTTGTAGAGATGGGGTTTCACTTTGTTGCCCAGGCTGGTCTCAAACTTCTGGGCTCTTGCAATCCTCCCATCTCAGCCTCCCAAGATGCTGGGATTACAAGCATGAGCCACTGCATCCAGCCCAGTGCCTTTTCAAACTAGAAACCCATGACCTTTAATTCTCAGAAATCATATTCTTTTCATATTATTTCTTTGATCTCTTCTATTTTCTCTCTTCTTTGCAGACTCTTTTTCATTCAGAGACTATTCCTTTGGTTTTCTTATGTTTTGACTTCTACTTCCATTTCTTTTTCTTTTTGTTCTTTTAGGGACACTTCCTCGACTTCTAATCCTCCTATTGTTTATCATTTCTCCTATCATTTTTAACTTCCAAGAGCTCATGTGCGCCCTGAAGTTTCCCCTTTCATTTTATTTTTTACTTCTTTAGAGACAACATATGATTCTGTCACCTAGGCTAGAGTGCAGTGGCATAATCAGCCTCAAACTCTTGAACTCAAACTATCCTCCCACCTCACCCTCCTGAGTAACTAGAACTACAGGTGCACACCACCTCACTCAGCTCATTTTTTTTCTTAACACATGTTTTTAGATACACGGTCTCATTATGTTGCCCAGGCTGGTCTCAAACTCCTGACATCAATCCATCCTCCCACTTCAACCTCCCAAGTTGCTGGGATTACAGGAACGAACCATCATGCTCGGGTCATATGTTAAAGAAAATAAATAATACTGAAGGACAGTAATGTCAAAAAAAGAAGTTGGTTGGGAGCTGTGAAGGAGACAGTTTGAAAGAGGCTTACTGACCAAGTAAGACTCAAAAGCTTAGACTAAGTTGTTTTAAAACAAAAATCTGGCCAGGCACAGTGGTTCATATTTGTAATCCCAGTACTTTGGGAGGCGGAGGTGGGGACTGCTGGAGACCAGCCTGGGCAACACAGCAAGACCTCATCTCTACAAAAAATTAGTTGGATATGATGGCACATATCTGTAGTCCCTGCTACTTGGGAGGCTGACACAGGAGGATCACTTGAGTCCCAGAGTTGGAGGCTGCAGTGATCTGTGGCTGTGCCACTGCACTCCAGCTGGGCAACAGAGTGAGACCCTGACTAAACAACAAAATTCTAAAATAGATAAATAAATAAAATAGAGGGTCCTTACCCTCTGTATTTACTATTATAGAGTAAATAAGCCCATTTTGGGAAGTTGACAGTAGTATTTTTGTTTATTTAGCATAAAGTGTGTATAGCACATAGTAAATGTCTTTAGTTAATAATTCTTGCAGTTATGTTCATTATTCTAGCCAATGAGCAATACTTAATACAGTTTAGAGTAACTTTTCCAAGTGTATTCTTTGACAAATGTGGTTGCCTAACACACACTAGAAAGGTCAGAGGTTACATGATGAGACCAGAGTTAAGTGGTGAAGTTCAGAAGTAAATTTGTATCTGACCCTGAAATGTGTAAGTAATAGAAGCACTTAATGTTTCAGAAATTAACCTCTTGCAAAATAGTTGAGCCACACTGGAAATGCCCATGCTCTAAGAGGCCCTGCCCTCTCTTTCTCAGCCTCCCATTTATTCGGGCCATGGGCCTCAAGGTCCTTTTATGCTCCAGTTATCTTTTGTGTGTGTAGTTTTTTTGTTTTATTTTTTGGGGTTTTTTTTAGTTGGAGTCTTACTTTGTCGTCCAGGCTGGGGTGCAGTGGCACATTCACAGCTACTGCAGCCTCGACCTGGTGGGCTCAGGTGATCCTTCCACCTCAGCCTTCCAAGTAGCTGAAACCACAGGCATGCACCACCATGTCCAGCCAACTTTTTTTTGGAGACGAAGTCTCATCATGTTGCCCAGGTTGATCTCAAACCCATGGGCTTGAAAGGCAATCCTCTCCCCTCAGCCTCCCAAAGTGCTGGGATTACAGGTGTGAGCCACTACACCTGGCTTCTGCTCCAGTGTTTAAAGAATAAGATCCCCACATATTTCAGTAACAGCAGCTCACTAAAGTGGGATGTCTCCTGGGGAGACAGGTCAGAATCTGGGGCCTGTGAGTGGAAATAGTTTGAACAGGACTGAAGAAATGACACTGGATCTTAGGTGTTAAGACAGAGGGCAGAGCCTTTTTTTTTTCTTTTAGTTTAAGTAAACTTTTTTAATTGAAATATACTACTCAGAAAAATATACTGATTCTAAGCAGGCAGCTCACTGAATTTTCACAAAACATCGGTTTTTGCCAGGCTCGGTGGCTCAGCCTGTAATCCTACGCTTTTGGAGGCCGGGGTGAGTGAATTGCCTGAACCTGCAGGTTCAAGATCTGCCTGGGCAACTTGGCGAGACCTCATCTCTACAATAAATCAAAAAAATTAGCCGGGCATGGTAGTGCACACCTGTAGTTCCAGCTACTTGGAAGACTGAGGCAGAAGGATCGCTGGAGCCCAGCAGGTCGAGGCTGCGGTGGCCAGGAGCGTGCCACTGCACTCCAGTCTGGGCAACAGAGTGAGACTTCAACTCAAAAAAAAAAAGAAAAGAAAAAAATCGGTTTTCATCCACGGTTCCTGGCTCCTCGCTCCCATAGAGCCACCCTCACAACTTTCAGCCTCTGCCCTGTCTTCTGCCACCTCGGGGAATTCTACCTGTGTTTGAACTTTATATAATCAAGTAGTAGAGAGTCTTTGGTGTCTGGCTTTTTCTGTGTGTCCAACTTTTAAATTCACTTTCAGTGTCCTGTTCCATGTTAGATAGAGAATAAGAAAATAGACAAAGTGAGCCTGCTTGTCTATTTCAGTCCCATTCCAGACTGCAGATGGTCCTTGCACATAGGGACATTGGTTAAATGTTTGGCTTTCAAAGAGCCTCCTAGTTACAAGTAGAATTAGACCAGATAGAGTATGAAATGTCAACACAGCTAGTGATTAAGGGATATTGACTGCAGTGTACTGCTAAGCAAAGCAAGTCCATCTTCCCATAGATGATTCGATAGGTTTTACTTACTAAACATTTATTTTTTGTAAACACTGAACCCAGACACTTCAGAAATGAGATAAGTAAAACATACGTAACCTGAACAAACATCTTGTCTCTTACATGAGTTGTAGCCACTGGGTTATTGATTCCACAAATCTGATGCATTGTAATGATGAATTCCAGATAGCTTGAAACAGGTCACCCTAGCATGACAGTCCTCTGTAGCCCACATGCTGTACCTGATGGCACCATTCTCTTTGAATGAAGGCTGGAGTTTTTGGCAGTTCTTCACTGGAAAGCCCAGTTTATAGAACATTCTGTATAAACTCTAAGTGGAAATGTTTGTATTTCCCTTGGCAAGCAAATTAGACTGTGTATATTCTTTGTTTGTGATCTAATCCAGCAAGGCCAATTACCAGCAGAGCTTTAGGGCATAGCATGACTAATTGGCTTAATTAGGCCTGCTCTTTTAAACACCAGGCTTCCAGCGGTGGCCACTGTGGGCTCCTGGAAGAAAAGGTCTTTAATAGATTTCCAAAGTACCCAAGGATACACTTTTCATTTGTTTTCCTTATGTTTATAAACACTTCAGATAGTATGATAAGACTCCAAGCTGTGGGGGTACAACTCAGTGGATCCCTCCTTGATTTATAACCTGAGAGCCTCCTTTTTATTTCCTTGCTTGTTTTGTGTGAGTTGCTGTTTACTATCCTCGGTGGTATCGCTGGTAAGTTTCCATAAATATTCACCTCAACCTGTGTGGAGTGTGGAAACGAGTTCCAAACAGAACTCGGTGTACTTGATTAAGGGAGCTTGTCACACATGTTCTCTGGCATCAGTGTGTTTGAGAAATCTGAAGCATATTGACTTTGTTATAAATGACAGTGTGTATTGTGTCACTACTATTGTCCCAAAGTGTTTGTGGCAGCAATCCATAGCACTAGAATAACAGACACAAATGAAACACTTTCTAGCCCATGAATTGCTGTGGTTCCGTGGGCAGGCTCCTTCTGTTCTCTGAGTCTCAGATTCTTCGGCGGGAAGGGGACAATGACAGTGCCACCTGCCCCAGAGGGCTATTGTGACACTGAGCGAGGTATTGTGTGTGCGGGTGTTTAGCACAACGCCTGCCGTGTAACAGGCATGCAGCAAGCATTAGCTGTTGTTCCTGTCTTTAGCCTTCCTCTTTCTTTCCTTTCTGCAGGATGGAATTGATCCTGCAGTAAAAATGAGCTGCAGAGCTGCTGTGGGAGAGAACTGCAAGGCTGACTGCCCTCCAGGGAACCCAGCGCCTGGGAGCAATCATGGCCCAGAAGCCACAGAAGCCGAAGAGGATTTTGTGGACCCATGGACAGTACAGACAAGCAATGCGAAGGGCATCGACTACGACAAGCTCATTGGTGCGTCTTCTGCTTCTTACCTTGCAAGAGCCTCAGCTTCTAGAAGTGATTACACTGAGTCAATTCCATGGATGTCTTTAAATTTTGAATCGATCACAAATCCAGTGACACGTCAATGTCAAGAAAAAAACAGATCCTAAAATCTTGTGGTTGTGCATTATAATCCCAAAGGATTATTTTTAAATACAATAACTATAAAACTTATTTTTAAATAATAATTTATAGTAGACAGCTTAGTAAATTTTTTCCCCTTTTTGGAGCAATTTGGAACTTGGGAAAGGTCTATTAAAATGGGCATCTTGGCAGTCATTTAAACCATAGAGCGCTTGCAAGTCAATCATTGATTACTTCAGTTTCACGCCTAATGATACTGATCATGGAGCTAGAAGGGTGGAGGTCAGCTTAAGAAGGGTGGCTCCTCAGAGGAGGAAAGTCCTCCCTGTCAGGCCCTTCCTTGATGCTCCAGTTCAGGAAAGACTGATGCTGTTCACTTGAGAAGTCCGTACTCTGAGGTCATTGCTGATTGTGAAAGAAGAAATGTAACTAAAATGCTTTCATCTAGGTCAAAGCCATTTTCCATGATTTAAGTATAGACTGTCAATGAGGGAAAGTTCACTTGAGGACAGACATTAATCCAGTTCAGCAAATAAAGAATGAGAGATCATGATTGATTGTCAATGAATACAGGTTTTACCTTAACACATTCGCAGTCAGCAAATTTTTCACTTTCCTATTATTGAGAGCAGGTTGCCGCAAACTTCTGTCGTGAAGCACAAGTGAAATGGTCTTTTCTAAATTGTCACCTTTTCACAATACAGCTGAAAGTTGTAGGCACATCCAGTATTTGCCTCAGACATCACTCTGACTAGCATTCCATACTTTGTATTTTTAGTCAGATTATAAACTGAATAATATGTATATATATACATATATATATTTCTTCATTTATATTGCATCATTACATCACTGTCTGTCACTAATAAGTTTGTTGGCTTCACCTTCGACCTCGAAAATCTCATCAGCATTTATTTCTTCATTTTCCATAATAATGGTAAATTATTTTTAGTGTTAAAGTGTGAAAGCTCTGAAGTATCAAAACGCAGTCATACAACACTAATCGCAACAAAATAATGACCGACTTGCAATTTTTACCAACTACATAAGTCAGTAACAACATTGCACAGTCAACATCAGATAATATCAGTTAATGATTTCAATTAACTTTCTCCTTGCCTCACTATTCATGTTCAAGCAAATTATAACACATATATATGACAACATTGCAGTATTCAGAAACAGAATTTACAAAGATGTGAATTCATGTCAGCGGCGACCAGCATCAGAATTTGGAATGACGTGAATTCACATCAGTGATCACAAATGAGTTAATAAACAGCTATATATACATATACATGTATGTATGTATATATGTTTATATTTGATTGTTAAAAGTTACTAGCTAGACTGCATTCTGGATATTTTTCCCATCAGATCCCAATTGTAGGCCAAATTTTTTGTTGTGTAATATATTTCCTGTTTGGCTGGTTGTGTTCTCAGTGGTCATTTTAATATAAGACTTCATGTTGGAAGTAGGGGCCTATAGCAGAAGTCTTCATTATGATTGTGCTGAATCACCAGTTGTTCCCCTTGTTTCAGTAACATCTAATCACAAAGCCTCCTGCCACCTAAATCATCTCTTCTTTTTTTCAATTTTGTTTCCAGTCCGATTCGGAAGCAGTAAAATTGATAAAGAGCTGATCAACCGCATAGAAAGAGCCATCGGCCAGAAACCACACCACTTCCTGCGCAGAGGCATCTTCTTCTCTCACAGGTTGGCCTACTCACCCGTCCTCTTCCTTTAGTTCAGAAAATTACAGGCCAGCTGCCCCTTAAGCAGCCTGGGGCGATATCTGGACTGTCCATACAGCCAGCTGTCAGAGCACTGGGGCCCCTCCTCTGTCCTATTGTAACTCACTGGGGGTCATGCTCATCCATTCACCTTCCTGCCCTTCTTCACTTATAAACTGCCCACCTCCCCAGGTGGGAATCGAGTCTCTAACCGATGAGATCCTTGCCAGATTACCGCTGTATATAAATCATAAATTGTCACTAGAACAAAAGAGATTGGTATGTCCACGTTCAGCATTTCCCACGCGATAAGCTGCAGGCTTCCTGAAATGACGTGCATTGTTCCTCCAATTGTACCGGCCTACTCGTAAGTAAGATCAAAAGAGAAACTAACAGAGGGTGCATAGAACAGAGTATTCCTACCGCAGATCATAAATTCCATGTGGATAACATCAAGAAACAGCAGTTCGCCCGTGGGGTGGGACAGGCCCATTTTTAAAGCCGTGTCCCTGGAATTTATGATCTGAGGTGGGGTTGTTCTGTTCTACTGGCACATCACGGTCACGGTCACGGAAGAGCACCCCCAGGACAGGACTCAGCAGTCTGCCAGAAGCGCTTCAAATTATACCTGCAAAGAACTCCAGGTCCTGCTCAATCCATTTTCTGGGCAGATATAATCAAAATGTTTTCCTTAATTCACACATCATAAAGCTCACTTTTTTATTTGTTTGTTTGTTTTTGAATCAGAGTCTCACTGTCACCCAGGCTGGAGTGCAGTGGCACTCTCACAGCCACCGCAGCCTTGACCTGCTGGGCTCAAATGATCCTTCCGCTTCAGCCTTCCAAGTAGTTGGAACTACGGGCATGTACCACCACGCCTTGCTGATTGTTTTGATTTATTGTACAGATGAGATCTCACCAAGTTGCCCAGGCTGGTCTCGAACCCGTGGGCTCAGGTAGTCCTCTTGCCTCTGCCTCCCAAAGTGCTGGGATTACAGGTGTAAGCCACCATCCCCAGCCCACTTTTTAAAACTATATCATTAGAGGGTTTCAGTATATCCACAAGGTCATGACTAGCTAATTCCAGAACACTTCCATTGCCCTAAAAAGAAATCCAAACCCATGAATAGTTGTTGCCCATTTCTCTCCCCCCCATAACAATCACTAATCTGCCCGTCTCTGTAGATTTGTGCTTTTTTACAAATGGGATCATACAATGTGTGGCCTTTTATGTCTGGCTTCTTTTACTTAGCATAGCGTTTTCAACATTCCTCCATGTTGTGGCATGTATCGTACTTGATTCCTGTTTACTGCCAAATAACATTCCATTGAATGGATATACCCCACATTTTGTTTGTCCATTCCTTAGTTGATGGACATTTGGGTGATTTTTCACTCTTGGGTTCTCAAACAGTGCTAGCCATTTGTGTACAAGTTTTCCGTTCTCTCGGGTATATACCTGGGAGTGGAATAAATGGCTCATATGGTAATTCTGTGTTTAACTTTTTGAGGAACTGACAGACTTGTTCACAGTGACTACCATTTTGCATTCCCACCAGCAATACACGAGGGTTCCAGTGTCTCCCATCCTCACCAACACTTACTATCTTTCCTGTTGCTGCTCCTGCTGTTATACAGCCATCCTAGTGGTTGTGAAGTGCTAGCTCTTGGTGGCTTTGATTTGTGCTTCCCTAACGGCCAGTGTCACTAAGCATCTTCTCATGTGCTTATTGGCCATCTTTGTGTCTTCTTTGGAGAAATGTCTATTCAGATCCTTTGTCTGCTTTTAATTATAGTAGTTCTTTGTATATTCTGGATACCACATCAAATATAAGTGATATCACTTGCAAATATTTGCTCCCATTATATAGGTTGTCTTTTCACTTTACTGATAGCATCCTTTGAAGTACAAAAGTTTTTAATTTTGATAAAGTCCAGTTTACTTCTTCTTTGATTATTTGGGCTTTTGGTGTCATAACTAAAAAACCACTGCCTAATCGAAGGTTGTGAAGATTTACACCTATGGTTTCTTCTAAGTGTTGTGGTTTTAGCTCTTACATTCCAATCTCTGTTCCTTTTTGAGTTCATTTCTACATGTGTGCTAGGTAAGTCTCCAACTCCTTTCTTTTGCACGTGGATGTCCAGTTGTTCCCACACCCTTTTTTGAAAAGACTGTTCTTTCCCTATTGAATTTTTTTGGCATCCTTGTTGAAAAGCAATAGTCCATATATTTAAGGGCTTAATCTTAGACTCTCAGTTCTGTTCCACTGATATCTGTCCTTATGCTGGCACTGCAGTCTTCATTACTATAGCTTTGGAGTAAGTTCTGAAGTTAGAAAATGTGAGTCCTCAAACTTTGTTTTTCTTTTTCAAAATTGTTCAGGTATTTGGGGTCTCTTGCATTTCCCATATGAATTTCCAGATCAACTTTTCTATTTCTGCAAAAAATGACAGCAGAGATTTTGTTAGGGATTACACAGAATCTGTAAATTAGTTTGGAGAATATTGTCATCTTAAAACTGTAAGTCTTCCAGTCCACAAACATGGGATGTCCTTTCACTGTTTAAGTTTCTTTCAGTGATTCAGTGATATTTTATACTTTTCAATGTGTAAATCTTGTACTCCTTCGATTAGATTCGTTCCTAAGAATTTTAGCTTTTTTTTTTTTTTTTTTTTTTTTTTTTTTTTTAGTGGAGATAAAGTCTCACTATGTTACCTAGGCTGGTCCCGAACTCCTGGGCACAAGTGGTTCTCCTATCTCTGCCTCACAGAGTGCTGGGATTACAGGCGTGAGCCACCACACCCAGAGGATTTTATCTTTTTGATGCTGTTGTAAATGGCATTTTCTTAATTTCATTTTCCGACTGTTCATTACTATACAGAAATACAACCGATTTTCGTGTTTCAAGCTTATATCCTAAAGCTTTGCTGAATGCATATGTCATCTCTGTTGGTTTTTTTCTTTTTCTGTGGATTCTATAGTATTTTTTATATGTAGGATTATGTCACCTATAAATGGAGACACTTTTATTTTTTCTTTTCCAGTTTGGCTGTTTTTTCTTTCCTAATTGCTCTGGCTGGAAATTTCAGCACAATATTGAGTAGTAGTGGTGAAAGCAGGCATCTTTGTCTTATTCCTGATCTGAGGGGAAACGCTTTCAGTCTTTCACCATTGAGTATAATATTCGCTGTGGGTTTTCTATAAATACCTTCATCAAGGCAGTTTCCTTCTATTCTTAGTTTGCTGAGTGTTTATATTATGAAAGGATGTTAGATTTTGTCAAATACTTTTCTTGTGTTGCTGAAGTAATCACGTGAATTTTGTCCTACATTCTATTAATATGATATATCACATTGATGGATTTGTTTTTTTTTTGTTTTTTTTTTTTTTGAGTTGGAGTCTCACTCTTGTCACCCATGCTGGAGTGCAGTGGCACACTCACAGCCACCACAGCCTTCACTTTCTGGGTTCAGGCAATCCTTCCACCTCAGCCCTCCAAGTAGCTAGAACTATAAGCGCATGCCACTGCACCTGGCCAGATAGATTTTTGTATATTGAATCAACCTTGCCTTCCTGGGACAAATTCCACTTGATCATGGTGTTGAAAATCTGTTCCTTTTCAATCATGGCATATGGTCCTTTCTACATGATGCTGGATTTGTTGAGGCTTTCCCCTACCCACCCTACCACTGCCCTGAGGATTTTTGCATCTGTATTCATAAGGGCTATTGGTCTGTTGGGTTTTTTTTAATGTCTGTCTGGTTTTGGTATCAGGGTTATAGAGCCTCATAGAATGAGTTGGGAAGTATTTCCTATTCAAATTTTTTGGAAGAACTTGTGAAGGATTGGTGTTAATCCTGTTTTAAACATTGGATAGAATTCACCAGCAAAAACATCTGGTTTGGGGCTTTTCTTTGTGGGAAGTTTTTTGATTACTAATTCAGTCTTTCTGCTTGTTATTGATCTGTCCAGATTTTCTGTTTCCTCTTCAGTAGTTTGTTCAGAATTTCAGTAGTTCGTTCTTCTCTAGGAATTTGTCTATTTCCTCGGTAATCTAATTTGTTGGTGTATAGTTCTTAGTGTTCCCTTATGCAATAATCCCTTTTATTCCTGTAAGGTCAGTAGCAATATTCCTTCTTACATTCCTGATTTGATCATTTGCGTCTTTTTTTTTTTAAGGTTTTTATATATATATATATATACATATTTTTTTTTTTTTTTTTTTTTTTTTTGACTCAAAGTCTCACTCTGCCACCCAGGCTGGAGTACACTGGTATGTTCATAGCCACCGTAGCCTCGACCTGCTGGGCTCAGGTGATCCTTGCGCCTCAGCCTCCCAAGTAACTGGGACAACAGGCACATTCCACCAAGCCCGGCTAATTTTTTTATTTACAACATCTCACCAAGTAGCCCAGACTGGTCTCGAACCCCTGGTCTCAGGCAGTACTCTCACCTCAGCTTCCCAAAGTGCTGGAATTATAGGCTTGAGCCACCGTGCCCAGCTGATCATTTGAATCTTATCTTGTCTCTACCCATCCCCCCCCACCCCGCCTTCATCATTTTAGCTCAAGATTTACCAATTTTGATTTTTAAATCAAATATGTTATCTTAGCATTTTACAGTTCTCGCTGCTCTTGTAATTTATTTATTTACTTTAGTAATCTAGTAGCCTCTTACATAGGGAAGCATAGTACTTGAGGCTTTGCTCATTTTCAAATTTGAGAATGCTTCTCTATCTCATTTTATAATGTGTAAAATTGGGGATTAAATGAAATCTGCCATGCACTGTCAGGCTTCAAATGCTGGACAGGTGACTGGGTTCCCTCACTAGCTGAATGATTCCCTGCTGGAAGCCATTCTTTTTTTTTTGAGTTGGAGTCTCACTCTGTCGCCCAGACTGGAGTGCAGTAGCCACTCCCGTCCACAGCAGCCTCGACCTGCTGGGCTCCGGCGATCCTTCCGCCTCAGCCTTCCAAGTAGCCAGAATTACAGGCATGCACTACCATGCCCGGCTGATTTTTGATTTATTGTAGAGATGAGGTCTCGCTGCCCAGGCGGGTCTCAAACGTGCGGGCTCAGGCAATCCACTCACCTCAGCCTCCCAAAGGTGCGGGATTACAGTCTGAGCCACCGAGCCCAGCTAGGAAGCCATTCTTATCCAGCATGAGCTCAGAATTGCAGCACCTCACCCAGGACAAGTGCACAGTGAGTTCTCAGATTCTATCTATAAATAGATGACAAGTAGTTCATGGGACAGCTGCATTTTTTTCTCTTCCATTAGCCAAAAAAAGTTTAATTTGTTTAGTTGGGAAAACAGAAGGGCTCTTTTCTTCCAAAATTAAGATTTTATTATTTCCTTATTTTTGTTTTATTAATATAATTCAAACCGGGCACAGTGGCTCACACCTGTAATCCCAGCTCTTTGGGAGGCCAAGGCAAAAGGATTGCCTGAGTCCAAAGGTTCGAGACAAGCCTGGGCAACTTGGTGAGACCTCGTCTCTACAATAAATAAAAAAAGTAGGCAGGTGTGGTAGCATGTGCCTGTAGTTCCAGCTACTTGGGAGGCTGAGGCAGAAGAATCACCTGAGCCCAGCAGGTCAAGGCTGTGGTGGCCATGAGCGTGTCGCTGCACTCCAGCCTGGGTGCCAGAGTGAGACCCAGACTCAAAAAAACAAGCAAATTGCTAACAGTTTTTGTGTCTGTGTTAGGGAGAATATTGGCGTGTAATTTTCTTTTCTTGTAATATCTTTATCTGGTTTTCATAAAACTGGGTTAATGATGACCTTATAGCCTGGGCAAGAAAGTGAGACTCCAACTCAAAAAAAAAATTAAAAATTAAAATTAAAAATATCATTCAGTGCCCAGACCATTTCCATTTATTTCAACAGTTTTTTGGTTTGGTTTGGTTTTCTGTCCCCAAGCTGGAATGCAGTGGCACCATCAAGGCTCACCACTGCTTTGACCTCCTTGGCTCAAGCCATCCTCCTGTCTCAGCCTCCTGAATAGCTGATACTACAGCCACACACCACCACGCTCGGCTAATTTTTTTATAGAAACGGGGTCTCAGCCAGGTGCGATGGCTCAAGCCTGTAATCCCAGCACCTTGGGAGGCCGAGGTTTGGGAGGCTGAGCTCAGGGATTCAAGACCAGCCTGGGAACTTGGTGAGACCTTGTCTCTACAATAAATTTTTTAAAAATAGCCGGGCATGGTACCGCGCGCCTGTAGTTCCAGCTACTTGGAAGGCTGAGGCGGAAGAAAGGCTACAGTGGCTGTGAGCATGCCACTCCATTCCAGCCTGGGCGACAGAATGAGACTCCAACTCAAAAAAGAAAGAAAGAAAGAAAAAGAAACGAGGTCTCACTATATTACTCAGGCTGGGCTGAAGCGATCCGCCCACCTCAGCCCCCCAAAGTGCTGGGATTACTGGCATGAGCCACCATGCCTAGCCTCCTTCTTTCCTCATTTCAAAAGCCTTATGTGGTCATTTCATGGGGAAAAAGTCAACACTAGACCCCAAAGCCAGAATGCCCACAATCTTTTTAGCCCGGAGATGAACTATTGACCCTTAGTGTTGGGAGCGTAAGAAGTCACTTGTAGAATACTGTTATCCTGCCCAAACCTCTGGAAAGCATAAGCATTCCTCTTTTATTCTGAGACTCTTTATCCAGAAATAAAGAACAGTCATGTCCTGGAGTATTGGTTTCCCACCCAGCTGAACATTGGAATCTCTCAGAGAGCTTTCTGATTCCCAGCCATCATCTCAGATGCACTAATTAACCTCTGGAGGTCCGGCACAGGCAGCTAAGACTGGAACCGGTGCCAAATGATGTATGCACAGCCAACAAGGAGGACCCTCATGTGTAACCTGAACATCCCAGTCTGATGGGGAGGAGGACGACTAGGATTGCTCAAAGATGAAAATACCTGGTCCCAGCCTGGCTGAGGGGGCCCAAACCAGACCTCCAGCTGGAGACTTCACCTCTGAATCCCAGAGGACGTTCCTTACTTTCTTCCCTGAGCCAAGGCAGATGGAACTCTGCAGTATTCCTGCTCTGGGTCCCCAGAGTCTCAGGGTTGGGCAGTTCTAAGTAAGAGTTGTGTGGTGTTGGCCTGGTGCCCCCCAGGGACGTGCATAAGCACATGGTCGCCAGCACTGAGATGTGAATTCCAAAAGCGTCCCAGTGATTGAACAGCCGTAGCTGTCTTTTAAACACGGTCTTGCGTGGCTAATCCTTTTAGAACAGTGGCTCACAGGGAAGACCATCTCAGGAGAAGTTTCCTGTGATTTTCATATCATAAGCACAAAGACAACAAACTCTGGTTGTGATCCATGTTGTCTTTATTTTTCATTTCCAAGTGAGCATTAGTACCTTGAAGTTTTTCTCATAAAATCCCACAATTTCCTTTTCTCCTTTTCCTTTAGAGACATGACTCAAGTTCTCGATGCCTATGAAAATAAGAAGCCATTCTACCTGTACACGGGCAGGGGCCCCTCTTCGGAAGCCATGCACTTGGGCCACCTCATCCCGTTCATTTTCACCAAGTAAGCATCACGGCAAATGGCTCGTCTCCCTCTCCTGGAGAGTCAAGGCTCTCGCTCAGAAACCATGTCCAGCAGCGACAAGACAGTGCTGGTTCATGTTTGCTGAGCAGCTGAGGTGTCAAGAATCGGCCCCTCTGGGCTTCTGTTCACTTTGAAGGAGCAGGGAGTGACGGGAAGAGCATGCTTTGGAGGCAGCCACGCCTGTTTCTTCCCTCATCCCACTTCCTGTCCGTGCAACCACCGGCCAGCTACTGAGCCTGGCTTTCACATTGCGAGATGAGAGCAGTGATACACCTACCTCGTGGAATTATCATAAGGCTTCACAATAAAACAGTGGTCGAGCACGGTGGCTCACGCCTGTAATTCTAGCACCTTGGGAGGTAGAGGTGAGAGTTTTGCCTAAGCCTAGGGGCTTAAAACCAGCCTGGGCAACTTGGCAAGACCTGGTCTCCACAATAAATCAAAAAATTGGCTGGACTTGGCCTTCCAAGTACCTGTGGAAGGATCCCGGCACTTAGGGAGGCCAAGGCGAGTGGTTTGCCTGAGCCCGCGGGTTCAAGACCCACCTGGGCAACTTGGTTAGACTTGTCTCTACAATAAATCAAAAAAAATTAGCCAGGCGTGGTAGCACACGCCTGTAGTTCCAGCTACTTGGAAGGCTGAGGCGGAAGGATCGCCGGAGCCCCACAGGTCGAGGCTGTGGTGACTGGGAGCATGCCACTGCACTCCAGTCTAGGCGACACAGTGAGACACAAACTCAAAAAAAAAAAAAAAAAAAAAAAAATCAAAAAATTAGCCGGGCATGGTGGCATGCACCTGTAGTCCCAGCTACTCGGGACACTGAGGCAGAAGGATTGTCAGAGCCTAGCAGGTCGAGGCTGCAGTAACTGGGAGCATGCCACTATACTCCAATCTGGGTGACAGAGTGAGACGCCAACTCAAAAATAAAAATAAGCCGGGCTCGGTGGCTCAGCCTGTAATCCCAGCACTTTAGGAGGCTGAGATGAGTGGATTGCCTGAGCCCGCGGGTTCGAGACCCACCTGGGCAACTTGGCAAGACCTCATCTCTACAATAAAAAAAAATTAGCCGGGCATGGTAGTGCGCGCCTGTAGTTCCAGCTACTTGGATGGCTGAGGCGGAAGGATCGCTGGAGCCCAGCAGGTCGAGGCTGCGGTGGCCGGGAGCGGCCACTGCACTCCAGTCTGGGCGACAGTGAGACTCCAACTCAAAAAAAAATAAAAAAATTAAAATAAAAATATTAGCCGGGCATGGTGGCATGCACCTGTAGTCCCAGCTACTTGGGAGGCCGAGGTGGAAAGATCACCTGAGCCCAACAGGTCAAGGTTGCAGTGTCTGTGAGCAAGACTCCAACTCAAAAAAATAAAAAATTTAAAAATAGCTAGCCTGGCAGACAGGGCTCTCATGGGCAATCAATGGCCCTTATCATCATCAACAGGCAAATTTATGTCATGATAGGATCATGTGGTTTTGTACGCAAAGAAGTTGTGACACACACTGTAAGTGGGAACTGTTTTCAGGTGCATGATGGCATGCTTCTGCAGGGGAAGCAAGATGTCAGCTCTCCTCCCTGTGCTTCTCTAGATGGCTGCAGGATGTGTTCAACGTGCCCTTGGTCATCCAGATGACAGATGACGAGAAGTACCTGTGGAAGGATCTGACCCTGGACCAGGCCTACGGCTATGCCGTGGAGAATGCCAAGGACATCATCGCCTGTGGCTTTGACATCAATAAGACTTTCATATTCTCTGACCTTGACTACATGGGGTAAGGAGAAAACACCTGGCTGCTTTTCATTAAATAAATAGTGGCACACATCGAGTCACCATGACCACAGCTAAGTCTGAAACAGCCGACGTGGTCTGAAGGCCTGGTCAGTGTTTTTCTTCTTTTGTTAAATGTTATGATCTGGTTCATCGGTTTTATTCACCAGTAATTTTGAAGGCAAAAAGCTGTGTATATAAATAGAAAGGATTAAATGATGGCAGTATCTTAAACACTCAATCACTGCCTTCATAATTACATTTTCGGAAATTCAAATGCAGGATCAGCCATGGCATGGTGGCATCTCAGGTTTTCGTTCTCAGCTGTGACAGAGAAGTACTTGTATACCCTGGCTGCTCTCTGAGATGGTCAGTCTTGCAGAGTTACAGTATCTTTCTCCTTTTCAGTGTAACTTTCTCATAGAGAAAACACTCACTGGTTATACAGTTCCCACAGTCTAGTTTTTTAAGTCAGCCATTTCATAGGCCACAATATTTCATTCTGAAAATCCTTCACATTTCACATACCAAGACATGTGTTACAAAAGTAGGACTTCAGAAGACTGAAGCAGAAGGTTCAAGTCCAGCAAGTGAAGGCTGCGGTGGCCATGAGCGTGTCACCACACTCTAGCCTGGGCAACGGAGTGAGACACCTACTCAAAAAGAAAAAAAGAAAGAAAGAAAAGAAAAATAGAACTTTGGTCAGCCATCAGAAAAAGAATGCTATCTAGGTCAACAAGTATTTCTCGAGCACCTAAGTCATGGTATTGCCCCAAGGCGATTCCTCAGGGAGAGGGAGACTCCATCTCGCTGCACTCTGTGTGGCCAGGCTCTGAGCAGGCCTTCTTGGGTATCTCGTACTCAGGTACCCGGCCAAGGCGGTGAGGGGCACCAGAGGGGCGGGTCTGCAGGAAGTGCAAAGGACTTGCTCATCCCGTCACCCAGAATGTTCCCTTTTACAGATACTTGAAGCTGAAAAGTAGTTTTAGAAACACTGAAAGCAACAGATGCCCTCTGTTGAAGTCTAGCCTCTCTACCAGCTAGTAAAACAATGTTCTAGTTTCACATATTAGATTTTTTAAATCACTTCTCTTGTTTCTGCCACGTGGACACAGGGACATCGTGGCATCCTTGAAGGAAGGGAAAGAGATGTGGGTTTAGGTCTTGGCCCCAGGTTTAGTGGCTGTGTGTCACAGCAGTTCACATCTGTGAAGTGCGCTCTGATGAGAACATAGTGTCATCACTGTTACCATTTCATGGCACTTTGTTTCCTGCTCTTATCGCATTCCACAGAGGAACCCGATTAAGCTGCTTGCACCGCGGCACAGACGTGCCTGGGCTCTGCTCCTCCCCCCAGCCGGCAGCACTGCTGGTGGGCACAGCACCCACTGTCCTTTTGTGCAGCCGCTGCTCGCCACGTCCCCACCAGCTGTGACTTTGCCCACAGGAGAAGGCCAGCCTGAAGCTTGGAGTTTGATTGCCATTGTCTTTGCAGGGCGAGCCCAGGCTTCTACAAGAATGTGGTGAAGATTCAGAAGCATGTGACCTTCAACCAAGTGAAGGGCATTTTTGGCTTCACCGACAGCGACAGCATTGGTAAGGGCCCATGGCTGTCTCGGGCTTCTCCCCGCAGCCGTCAGAAAGAAGTAGAGCTCAGGAGGAGACAAGCGCCGGGGCTGAAATGTCTCCAAAATGTCAGCATTTACAATTTTCTCTTGAAATAGGCCACCCTGGCTGGGCATGGTGGCTCACACCTATAATCCCAGCTTTAGGAGGCCAAGGTGAAAGGATTGCCTGAGCCTACGGGTTCGAGACCAACCTCGGCAACTTGGCGAGGCCTCATCTCTACAATAAATTTTTTAAAAAATCAGCTGGGCATGGTGGCACATGCCTATAGTTCCAGCTACTTGGAAGGCTGAGGCAAAAGGATTGTCTGAGCCCAGCAGGTCAAGGCTTCGGTGGCCAGGAGCATGCCACTGTCCTACAGCCTGGGTGACAGAGTGAGACACCAACTCAAAAAAAAAAAGAAAGAAAGAAATAGGCTGTTCAGACGTGGTCTTTCTCTGGAATACAAAGAGTTTGTGTCATGCACTGAGCCCTTCTCTGGGCTGAGTGAGGCTTTGCTTCAGGATACAAGCCAGTCCCCTCTGTCACTCATTTTAGAATTTAGAAGAAAGAATGGAGGCCGGGCTCAGTGGCTCAGCCTGTCATCCCAGCACTCTGGGAGGCCGAGGTGAGTGGATTGCCTGAGCCCGCAGGATCAAGACCCACCCAGGCAACTTGGCAAGACCTCATCTCTACAATAATTCAAAAATTAGGCAGGCATGGTAGCACCTGCCTGTAGTTCCAGCTACTTGGAAGGCTAAGGTGAAAGGATCGCCTGAACCCAGGAGCTGGAGGCTGCAGTGGCCGAGTGTGTCACTGCACTCCAGCCTGGGCAACAGAGTAAGACTCCAACTCAAAAAGAAAAAAAAAGAAAGAAGAAAGAAAGAAAGGAAAACACAAAGATGACTGTGGCATGCCTACATTTCTGGGGGCCCCAGTCGATGTCGGGAGTTTGAGGGAGCCTGGGCTGGCACAGGAGGACAGCTGGGTCCCTGCTCTCTCACGCAGGAGCCTACACATCTTTGTCTCCCAGGTTTCAGTTCTCACCTGTAGACGAGGGGCTTGACTGGAGGTCCTCAAGCTGCCCTCTCCCCCAAGGCTCAGACCCCAGCTGAAAAGCACAGGTGTGCCTCCTCTGTGCACACGTGCATGCTCCATAAATGTCCATGTGTCTTTCAGCTGCATTGGCCTTGTAGGCTTTTAGCTTCCTGGGACTCGAGGCTAGGCCTCCTGATCCCTCCTCCACTTCACTTGGGGCAGCCGGGCCTACGGACCTTTAGGGCCTTGGCTGTAACTGCCCCCCAAGACAGCTTCTCAGGGGTGCCTCCAGGGCGCTCTGTGGGGAGAGTTTACCCTGCGGGGAGCCAGAGCCACAGTGGCATATCCTCCAAGCGGCATGTCCTCCATAGCTGTTTGTCCTCCACAGCAGCAGAGCACGTGGGGCCAGCTGTGTGCCCGGGGCCTGGGACACCTATGAGGACCTGGTGTGGTACCTCCGGTCACTGGTCTAAGCAAATGCTAATGACCATGTAACAGCAACGGCATCCAAAATACTGAAACCTGATTGGTATATCAAAGTATTCATCCTGGCAGGCTCAGTGGCTCAGCCTGTAATCCCGCGCCTTGGGAGGCTGAGGTGAGTGGATTGCCTGAGCCCGCGGGTTCGAGACCCACCTGGGCAACTTGGCAAGACCTCATCTCTACAATAAGTCAAAAACTAGCCGGGCGTGGTAGCATGCGCCTGTAGTTCCAGCTACTTGAAAGGCTGAGGCGGAAGGATCCCTGGAGTCCGGCAGGTCGAGGCTGCAGTGGCCGGAAGCGGCCACTACGCTCCGGTCTGGGCAACAGAGTAAGACTCTGACTCAAAAAAAAAAAAGTATTCATCCTAACTTACGGTGATTAAAGATGGGAATAGCCTAAGTGCCCAATGGTTAGAAAGTGATTAGGGAACATGTGACCCACTGGCGGGATAGAATATATTTAATAACAACGTGGGGAAATCTTACAAAGTGAAAAAGACAGGGAAAACCAAATATAGTATAATCACAACTAAAATGCACAAAGCAAAATGTATAAAGAAAACAGATGACATGAGACATGTTGGAGCTATAGATTTTTTTCTTTCTGCTTTTCTGTATTTTTCAGATTTTCTTGAGTGATTGTTACTTCTACAATAGGGAAAAACCTACTTTTATCCATTCCTTTATTAGTTGCCCAGAGCAGGGATTGGTCTCATGGGTAATAATGCTTTCCTCGCTTTCAGGGAAGATCAGTTTTCCTGCCATCCAGGCCGCTCCCTCCTTCAGCAACTCCTTCCCACAGATCTTCCAGGACAGGACAGATGTCCAGTGCCTTATTCCGTGTGCCATCGACCAGGTCAGAGGCAGGACAAGGGCTCTCAGAGTCTGGAGTGTTGGCAGCCGGGTCCGCATCCTCATCCATGGGGGAAGGGGCGTTGGAAGGTGTGAGGAGGAGGCAGCTGGTTTCTTCAAACTGGTTGGAGCTCAGTCTTCTGTGAAGACGCTCTTGGGGGCTGCCCCTGGTCAGAAGCTGGCCTATGTCCAGCCACCCTCACAGCCCATCTCCCCACAGGACCCCTACTTCAGAATGACGAGGGACGTCGCCCCCAGGATTGGTTATCCAAAGCCAGCCCTGCTGCACTCCACCTTCTTCCCCGCCCTGCAGGGCGCCCAGACCAAGATGAGCGCCAGTGACCCCAACTCCTCCATCTTCCTCACCGACACGGCCAAGCAGATCAAGACCAAGGTGAGCAGTGCCTGGGCGGCAGGCAGCCAAGGGCAGCAGAAGCATATCCGGAGGGGACACCTCGCACACACAAGCACATGCCACAGCCAGGTCCTTGGACACTGGCCACCATGACAATGCTGAATTCCGGGGCTGCCACCAGAGCTCCCTGTGTACCCAAGAGCAGCCAGTGCCCGGCCCAGGTATCAGGTGAATTCGGCTTGCTTATGTCTTTTAATTCAGTTAAGATCTTAAAAGTTTTTTTTCTTTTCTGCTTTTCTTACCAACACTTTTCTGAAAGCAAAGTCATGGCAGTTTTCTTAAAGTTATGATTTATATGAATGTTATTAAACATGAGAGGCCGAGTATGGTGGCTCATGCCTGTAATCCCAACACTTTGGAAGGCTGAGGCAGGAGGATTACTTGGGCCTAGGAATTTGAGACCAGCCTGGAACATAGACCTCATCTCTACAAAAAAAATCAAAAAAATAGGCCGGGCACAGTGGCTCAAGCCTGTAATTCCAGCACTTTGGGAGGCCGAGGTGAGGGGATCGTCTGAGCCCATGGGTTTGAGAACAGCCTGCACAACTTGGCAAGACCTCATCTCTACAATAAATCAAAAAATCAGCCGGGCGTGGTTGCGCGCGCCTGTAGTTCCAGCCACTTGGAAGGCTGAGGCGGAAGGATCGCCGGAGCCCAG
>NW_007199183.1:30563-55513 GCF_000164805.1 Carlito syrichta | reverse complement strand
GAGCGGCCGCTGCACTCCAGTCTGGGCGACAGAGTGAGACTCCAACTCAAAAAAAAATTAAAAAAAGAAATAATAATAATAAGCTGGGCATGGTGGCACATGCCTATATAGTCCCAGCTACTCAGGAGGCTGAGGTGGAAGGGTTGCCTGAGCCCAGGAGATCGAGGCTGTGGTGATTACCAGTTGTGCTCTGGGTTCCGGGCCAGGTACCTTATTTATGTTTTCTCATTTTTAATCCTCATTTTTATTTTTATTTTTATTTATTTTTTTTTTAGTTGGATTCTCACTCTGTCCCCCAGGCTAGAGTGCAGTGGCACGCTCACAGCCACTGCAGCCTCGACCTGCTGGGCTCAGGCAACCCTTCCATCTCAGCCTTCCAAGTAGCTGGAACTACAGGCATACACCACGGCGCCTGGCTAATTTTTTTGATTTATTGTAGAGATGCGGTCTCGCCAAGTTGCCCAGGCTGATCTTGAACCCATAGGCTCACGCAGTCCTCTCACCTCAGCCTCCCAAAGTGCTGGGAGGTGCCGTGCCCAGCTGGTACTGCTCTTTTTAAAGATGAAAGAAGACTCTTTATTCCGGAAATTGCTTTCTGAGGGAGCATGTGTGTCATTTTGTGAGACTCCACCATGGCTTACCATGGTCAGGGCCAGGAAGTGCAGAAATGCAGGAGCCCATCCACCTCATCTTCAGATACTTGCAAAACAGATCCTGGGTTCAGTGTGGCTTTATGACTACGCAGACAAAGGGCCGTTTCGTTGCTTTTGATGAGTATATGAACCTCATATTAGATGATGCAGAAGATATTCATTCTAAAACAAAGTCAAGAAGACAACTGGGTTGGATCATGCCAAACGAAGATGGCATTGCCCAGCCACAAAGCGTCTCCAATTAGGAATGATCAATGAAGTAAAAAATTGTTGAGAAGGCAATAGAGTTTGGTTTTTTTGAGGTGTTCTTTGTTTGGAGTATAGTTCTAAAACATTTGTTCATATGGTTTTGATTGCCCTTGTCATTACAAGATGACAGTAAATGCTGTGGCATTGTTTTTATTGGGAAAAAAAGATGAGAGAAGAGGCTGAGGGAGGACACCTACGTGGCCAAGTCTCCCCCAGAAGTCAACAGCTCCGGCCTGGCCACGGCAGCCATTCCAGGGGGGTTAGGCACTGCTGTTCTCCCAGAGAGCATCTCACTGAGAGGCAGAATTGATAAATGTCCTTCGACAGGACGGTCCTGCCGGCCCTGGGAGTAATGCAGGCACTCAGTAAATATTTGTCACATCACCAGAGAAACGAGAAATAGAAATGAGTTAAGTGTCCTTACTTCTCGGGCCCCAGCCTGTCACATGGCACTGACCTGCCTCACCCCCTATTGCACAAAGCCACCGATGTTTCCTGGGAATCAGGCATGTGTTTGCGAGTGGGAAGATTGCAGCAGGGGTGATGGGAACTGTATGTGGGCGAGGTTGTAACTCGACCCTCTGAGTCACAGTCAGGCCCTGACTCTTCTGGAAAGTCCCAAGTGGTTCTGGCTGACAATGGGGAAACACTTTGTATCAAAATCTAGGAAACGACCTCTGCCACTCATTTGGAAGCCGGTGCAATCGGGGCACTTTCTTTCCCTTTCGTTTTTAGGCGAAACTTCCAGAGCACAGAGAATAGATGGGTGGAGGAAAGCATCAGTGGAGAAGTCATGTTTTGTTTTGCTTTTGAGAAGTTGTTTTGAGAAAGTTGCTTATGGCTCCGGGGCACTTACCATTCAGTTAGGGTCCAGCAGAGACTGCAAGGGCCAGGTGAGCAGGGAGCATGAGGTCAGGAGCCAACAGGCCAAGGAGCAACTGTAGGACAGGACAGGGGCAGGCCAGGCCTGGCTCTTCCTCCCCACGACATTCCAGCTCCAGGGTCAGAATCCCCAGAGAAGAGCGGGCATCTGCTCCAGCCTCCTTCCAGAAATAACAGCAGGTTAAGCCAGGCTTGGTGGTCGACACCTGGATTCCCAGCTACCGGCAAGGCTGGAAGGATCGATCACTTGAACCCGGGAGCTGGAAGCTACAGTGAGCTGTGAACAGCCACTGCACTCTACCCTGGGCAACATAGTGAGACTCCATCTCTAAAATTTTAAAAATTACAGTGTTAACACAGTGCCGGTGACTTAGGTGGCTTTGCTGGCCTGTGTGACCTACCAGAATCCTAACACCACCTGGCAGGCTGTGTCCCCTTGGCATCGTTTCCTGTCACACAGAGTAACAGCAGCCACCCATTTCCATCACATTAGGCCCTGGCTGCAGTACTCTAAGACTGCTCTCCACCTCATCCCAAGCCCACTTTCCTGTCAGTCAGGCGTTGCAGACTGTTCCCCAGCATCACCGAGGACCCGCCAGACCCCAAGGAGGCTGACTGGAGCCACTCTACCCAGAAGGCTGGTGGGCCAAGACAAGTTGGCCTGGCCCTCTTTTCAGGTTCTTTTTCTTTTTCTTTTTTTTTTTTTTTTTTTTGAATTGGAGTCTCACTCTGTCGCCCAGACTGGAGTGCAGTGGCCGCTCCTGGCCACCACAGCCTCGACCCGCTGGGCTCCGGCAATCCTTCCGCCTCAGCCTTCCGAGTAGCTGGGACTACAGGCGTGTGCTACCACACCCAGCTCATTTTTTACTTATTGTAAAGATGAGGTCTCGCCATGTTGCCCAGGCTAGTCTCAAACTTGTGGGCTCAGGCAATCCTCTCATTTCTGCCTCCTAAAGTGCTGGGATGACAGGGGTGAGCCACCACCCTGGCAGTCCAGGTTCTGACACTGGTTTTCTTCACCTGTAAAATGGAAAAAGCACTGAGAGGCCACTGGGTGGCTGGGGACGAAGTGTGTGTGACAATCCCAGCAGCCCTCATGTGTGATGTCTGCTGTGTTCCCACCGTTGGGGGCTTCGCCCAGGGTGGGGTCATGTGCAAGGGTGGTAGTGCCCGTGTAGCAGACACAAGGGTCCTTGTCCTCTCCAACAGAGGGCTGGAAACTGGCCTTTCACAGCTGCCTTGGAGCCTGGGGGTCTCTGTCCTCACATTCTTCCTGACACGGGAGCTTCTTCCCCCGAGACCCAGTGGGGAGGGTGGCACTGCCACATAGCCGGTGACTCCTAGGTCCTGAGACCCTAGGAGTGGCCAGGACTGGGGTTTTCTCTTCCGCTTATGTGGTATTTTCCATAGTGTTTGAAGTTTGCATAAATTAATTTTTTTATTCTATAACTTTTTTTTTTTTTTGAGTTGGAGTCTCACTCTGTCGCCCAGACTGGAGTACAGTGGCCGCTCCCGGCCACCGCAGCCTCGACCTGCTGGGCTCCAGCGATCTTTCCGCCCCAGCCTTCTGAGTAGCCGGAATTACAGGCATGCACTACCACGCCTGGCTTATTTTTTGATTTACTGTAGAGATGAGGTCTCGCTGCCCAGGCGGGTCTCGAACCCGCGGACTCAGGCAATCCACTCACCTCAGCCTCCCAAAGGCGCAGGATTGCAGGCTGAGCCACCGAGCCCAGCACCTTTTCTTTTTTTTTTAAAGGAAAGGGAAGATGAACTTACATTTGTTCCCTTAATTCTTTTAGCCCTCAGCCCCACCCACCTGCCAGCTCCACCTCCACCTCCTGGCAGTGCCCGAGAAGATGGGCTCCTTCGGCCCCAAAATTCCTCATGGCGACCTTTGCCCTTAAAGTTTAGCTGTGGCTTCTAGGCTCACCCATTCACCCAGTGGGTAATCTGCTCTAGATTCTTCTGAGGAGACTCACTAACTGTAGCAACTTTGAATTCATCGACCCTGCTCACCCTTTTTCCCATTAAAATAATAGACTCCAACTCAAAAAAACAAATAATAATAATAAGGATAATATTTGGCCACAGTAGGTTTCTCAAATGCATGCTGGAAGGAATGTTGAAGGAATGTTGTCCATCCTTTCTGGCTTTTTCCTATCTCCTGGCCCTGATTACGCCAAGATTATCTACAGTGTTTTCTAAAACCGGTTTATTAGTTTCTGAGCTTTTCTCAGTTCCTACCTCCTTGCGTTTGTGAGCTTTGCTTTCCCTTCTTAACCTTATTCTCTTTTTTCTTCTTTTGAGTTGAGGTCTTACCGTTGCCCAGGCTGGAGTGCGATGGCACGATCATGGCTCATTGTAGCCTCAACCTCCTGTACTTAGGCCATCCTTTCACCTCAGCCTCCCGAGTAGCTGGAACTACAGGCACGTGCCACCATGCCCAGATAATTTTTTAATTTTCGTAGAGACGCGGTCTCGCTGTGTTCCCAGGCTGGTCTCAACCTCCTGGGCTTAAGTGATTGCCAGAGTGGGCCCTCACCTGGCCTTAGCCTTTTTCTTGTTCCTTCTTGTGCTGGTCTCCATGGCGGAGAAGGCAGGAACCCAGTGGGGGTTGGGGTGCCCTTCTGCCCCCATTCACACAGCAGCACATGTCCCAGAGCGCAGCTGTCCTTCCGGCTCTGAAGATGCCTCCTTTGCTCTGAAGATGACTTTCACTCCCCCTTTTTCCTAAGCCCATCTTCTGAGAATACCGCAGGACAGTTCCCCAAGATGTCAGCCCCGTTAGTGCTCAGGTTTTCCTGACTCCGTTCTCCTGTGTCTCTGAGGAGAGCAGCATTCAAAGCTAATCTGCTCCCCCCGCCGCGAGCCCTGCTGTCGCTCACGCCCAGGCCCTGCAGGAAGGTGCAGTGGCAGGGCCCTCCCACCCCATGCACCGTGGCCTGCCGTGGGTGCAGTCTAATGGCGCTCACTGGCTTGACCCCCACTCCTCAGGCGTTTCCATTCCCTCCCATGCAGGTCAACAAGCACGCGTTTTCTGGAGGGAGAGCCACCGTCGAGGAGCACCGGGAGCTGGGGGGCGACTGTGACGTGGACGTGTCCTTCATGTACCTGACCTTCTTCCTCGAGGACGACGACAGGCTCGAGCAGATCAGGAAGGTGGGCGTGGAGCCCAAGGGGCATCAGGGCTTGGTGGGAGCCTCCTAGTACCTGGGCCGCAAGAACTGAAGACAGTAGGGTCGCACAACTAGCCGTGTGCTGAGGTGCTCACGAGCAGGACAAGAGCAGATGCAGGTGGCTGTCTCTTTAGCAGCCACACAGAGAGCCTCATCTCACTAGCCATGCAGTGAGTGTAGGCCAACACCATCCGCGTCACAGCCACTCTCCTACCAAGTTAGTCGGGGATTTGCTGCCTAGCATTGTCGTCACTGTCCACAAACCCGACGCTTCTCTCAAGGCATGCCCGGTGAGTAGGGCACAGCCTTGTGAGCAGTATGGCAGTTGCTACAAGGAGCCCAAAAATGCCCAGAGCTTTCGCCTCCAGTTTTCCAGTTTCTTAAAATTTTTTCCAAGGAGATAATCCTGAATAAGAAAAAGTCTTCCACAAAAAGACGTTGAAAATGATCCAGGCAAAAAAAAATTCAGAACGGACTCTACAACAGAAGAAAATGAGCTTTAGTGCGCCGGGGGTGATGTGTGCACCCCTGGTCCCAGCCACTGGGGAGGCGGGGAAGCTGAGGCAGGAGAATCACTTGAGCCTGGGAATTTGAATCCAGCCTGAGCAAGACCCCTTAAGTTTTTAAAAAAGAGAGTTTTAGGCCGCGCTCAGTGGCTCAGCCTGTAATCCCAGCACTTTGGGAGGCTGAGGCGAGTGAATTGCCTGAGACCGTGGGTTCGAGACCCACCTGGGCAACTTGGTGCGACCTCATCTCTACAATAAGTCAAAAATTAGCCAGGCGTGTTAACACGCACCTGTAGTTCCAGCTACTTGGAAGGCTGAGGCGGAAGGATCGCCGGAGCCCAGCAGTCGAGGCTGCAGTGGCTGGAAGCGTGCACTGCACTCCAGTCTGGGCAACAGAGTGAGACTTCAACTTAAAAAAAAAAAGGAGAATATGCCTATGATGATAATAAAGGATTCCAAGTTGAAAAATGCAGCGATTTAAATCAAATGCGCAGGGGAAAAATTCAAAGAAAATATGCCACGCGTTAGCAGTGGACCCCAACCTCTGGGCATTGACTCGAATAGCAGGTGATTTTTTTTTCACCTTGCTGCTGCTTTGTGGTTTTTAATGAGCATGCATTATAATCAGAAAAAGACAAAAGGTCAGCAGAGCCTTCTAGAAGCTAAGGCTGACAGGTGTAGCATTTGGTGTACTTGGAGTGGTCCAGTGTGGGCAAGCGTGGCCTGGTCAAAGCCCGGTTTCTAGTCACTTTTAGAAAAGTGTAGGGCAACCCCTTCAGGTTCCCTCTTAATAAATCCTGCTTTAAAAAAAAAAAAACAGCCGGACTCAGTGGCTCAGCCTGTAATCCCACGCCTTTGGGAGGCTGAGGTGAGCAGATTGCCTGAGCCCGTGGGTTCAAGACCCTCCTGGGCAGCGAGACCTCATCTCTACAATAAATCAGAAAATCAGCCGGGCGTGGTAGCGCATGCCTGTAATTCCGGCTACTCGGAGGGCTGAGGCGGAAGGATCACCGGAGCCCAGCAGGTCGAGGCTGCGGTGGCCGGGAGCGGCCACTGCACTCCAGTCTGGGCGACAGAGTGAGACTCCAACTCAAAAAAAACAAACAAAAAGTATCGTTCAAGGTGCGGGATACTGCCACGGATCACACATCTGCGTGCCCCGCACGTGCCAGGCTCTGCATGGAGGCATGGCTGAGCTGGGGGCCAATGCAGGCAGCAGGGCTGGGTGCCGGAGTCATTGCTGACAGCGTTCTGTTTCCCCCCAGGACTACAGCAGCGGCGCCATGCTCACCGGGGAGCTCAAGAAGGCGCTCATCGACGTCCTGCAGCCCCTGGTAGCTGAGCACCAGGCCCGGCGCAAGGAGGTCACGGACGAGGTCGTGAAGGAGTTCATGAGGCCCCGGAAGCTAATCTTTGACTTTCAGTGAAGCTCCTTTACAAGCAACGTGCTCCTCGAGAACCGTAACTTCCCAATAATCCCAGCCCAAGCAAAGCGCCACCCACGGTAGTCCCTGCCACAGGGTCATTGCCAGGCCTGGTGTGTATCAGTCTGTGCGTTATCAATGCTGTTTCTTTATTCATTTCTGTCTCTTGTGGATGATCGGGTGTTGGCTGTCTCTGTGCAATCAGATAGAGCAGTCCAGCTGGGGGTCTCCCCACAAAGCAGCCCTGGCATGGAGCCTTCGGCTGCAGGTCCATGGCCACTGAGGACTGTCTGAAAGTATCGTGGGGTGCCAAATGTATTCTCCACACCTGCTCTGTAAAAAAATGACTCTTCTGTATGCATCTATGGAATCCAAATGTCATGACTAAAACTAAAAGTGCTTGAAAAAAATGGACGTGAAAAGTTTAATGAGCACAGGTGTCTTTTAGCCCTTGCCACAAAACCTGATAGATGAAAACTTTGCTGTACACTTGGCTAAGAAGTCACCAGCTTTAAAGCTGCTTTTTACACTGATCACTGGACAGAGGTGGGCAGCTTTTAGTAAGTTGAGTCTTGTGGGTGAAACTCTGCACTGCACTTCAGATATACATGTGTTCTACTCCAGATTGCATGCCCAGACCTCTAGCAATTGATCCTAGACATGTCACCCTGCAAAAGCCGGTGGCAGCTGCGGGGATCTGTGGCTTTTGCTTTTGTTTTGCCACTGGATTGAAGTGGATGTCAGCACAGAGCAGTATACTGGTCATGTCCAGGCAGTGGACGTAGCTAGAGAGAAAACCACAGCGTCCCTCGAGGCCCACACAGGAGTCTGGTGGGCCACACTCAGGCCCACACCCTGCATGACTTGGACAAGTAAAGCTGCACCTCTGGGAAGCCCTCCCCTCACGTGTCTGGGTCTCCTCTCCAGTGCTCTGCCCTCCTGCCGCCCGTAGGGATAAATAAACCGTATGACTGTGCTGTCTCCAGGAGGTCTGAGGAGGGAGCACGGGCTCCTAGAATCCGCTGGGGTCACATCTGGGAATGAAACATCCGGGCACCCCACAGAGCTGACGCAGGCTCCTGGGGCCCGGCTGGTGCTGGCTGGCACTCGTACCAGGACAGCCCTGACAGCTCTGCGGGCTCTCCCACGCCTCCTGGTATTTCCAGCCACCCGAGGAGGATGCACGCTGGTGTGACCCTCAGCTTTCATAGGCGGGGCCCACCGTGGGGTGCTGGGTGTGCCATGTGACAGGCATAGGCCTGTCCACGGGGGGCCCAGGCAGGGCCACTGCAGAGAAGCTCTGGGCTCTCTCCACCCCGCCAGCCTCATCTTGCATGTGGGAAAACAGACTTGGAAGAGGGGAACGAGGGGAACATGCCTTGTCCAGGGCATCACGGTGGCCTTGTGACAAGGTGGCTGTCCTGACTTGGCACTCCTATTTCTACACACACACACGGGCCATTTTACAAATGAGGGAGCAAGGTTCCCACCCCAAGAGGCTGGAGGCAGCACTCAAGTCCCCTCAGGTGCGGTGTGCAGCACATTCTCACCGGGCCTCCTCTCCCAGCCTCCATTCCTGTTGGGCTGAACTCCTCCCCCACCTCCCGAGCCCAGCCCCTTCTCACCTGGCTGGCTACGGCCAGCAGGGCAACCCAGGCACAGAGGATGGTGTGGCCACTAGCCACGTCACCCTGGCCACTCATAGGTAGCTCTCCACATCACCCTGGCCACTTCTCGTAGCTCCACTGCACCCGTGTCACAGGTGCATGCGTGCAGGTGAGAAGTGTGGCATGTAACGTCCCCAGGACAGCAGAGCTGCTGCTGTCATTGTCCACCCAGCTGGAACATCTGATAGGACCTGGGCCAGGCTCAGGCACAGGGAGGGGTGAGCCGGCACCAACCAACTCCCTCACTGGCCAGGTGACTCTGTCCAGGTCCCTTAAGCTCTTTTTTTTTTTTTTTGAGTTGGAATCTCACTCTGTTGCCCAGACTGGAGTGCAGTGGCCACTCCCAGCCTCTGCAGCCTCGACCTGCGAGGCTCCAGTGATCCTTCCACCTCAGCCTTCCGAGTAGCTGGAACTACAGGCGCATGCTACCACGCCCGGCTAGTTTTTGATTTATTGTAGAGATGAGGTCTCGCCAAGTTGCCCAGGCAGGTTTTAAGAGTAGAAAAACAAGCTGGGCTCAGTGGCTCAGTCTGTAATCCCAGCATTTTGGGAGGCTGAGGTGAGTGGATTACCCAAGCCTGAGGGTTCGAAACCTGCCTGGGCAATTTGGCGAGACCTCATCTCTACAATAAATCAAAAACTAGCCAGGCGTGGTAGCGCGCACCTTTAGATCCAGCTACTTGGAAGGCTGAGGCGGAAGGATCGCCGGAGCCCAGCGGGTCGAGGCTGCAGTGGCCGGGAGTGGCCACTGTATGCCAGTCTGGGCGACGGAGTGAAACTCTAACTCAAAAATAAAATAAAAATTTAAAAAGAGTAGAAAATCTGGTTTATTGGGGACACCGCACCATCTCCTGACTTCTTGGCACCTCCATCTCCTCCTTCAGAGGATGAAAGCAGTGATGTCCTGTTTGGTGTCTTGGGAGGGTCCCTGGGTATAGTGGTCAGTGACACGCCCAAGGCCACTATGGCAGAAGAGAGCCTTGCCTGGATGGGGTGCTCAGCTGCGGTGGGCTTGTGTGGGTACCGGGAGCCTGGTGCAGGGTGTCCTGCTGCAGCAGCAGTCTCAGTTCCGACTGGTAACATCCCCTTGGGCGGTGCGGCCCAACCAGACCGCCCAGCCCCGCCGTCCGCAGCCTGAGGAGGAGACCGGCTGAGCTGCCTGCCACGGGGACAATGCGTGGCACGGAACAGCCGTGGGGCCACGGGAATGGGTCTGGGCCGCTGATTTTCCCTCTGGCTACGCCCACTGCTTGGACATGGCAACGTTTATTTATTATAAAGATGTGGGGTACAATTCAGGATTGGGTATACAAGGGGTCATCGTGCAGGTAAAGTCCCCCTTTGCCTGGTTTGCGATCAGGTGCGCTTATTGATGTTACGTGCCCCCTGCCCTCCTTGAAATCTCAAACCCAGCCTTGACTTTGAAAGCCGCCTCGTTTCCGACCCTGCTGGTGCCCGATCGTGCGATTCTGGCCAGCCCCTTCCCCCTCCCGTCCCCATTCTTAACGAGGGTGCTGGTCCTCGCCACCGGGTGGTTCCAGAGAGTACCCCACACTCAGTGACAGGCGTAGCAGGAGCCAGGAGCCCAGAGCACTGCCAGGAAGCCCCCTTCCGGGGCCAAAGCTAGCATGGTCATCGTGACAAGCGGGCATGGGATCAGGGTTTGGTGAAGGACCAGAACCTTGGACCAGAGAACATCTTGGCCTCTTTAATCTCTAAGCTGGATGAACTCCAGGAATCTGCCCCTGGACTTCACTCATTCACGCATTCATTCATTCCACACCCAAGAGCACAGCAATACGGGGACCAGCATGACAGGGGCGGGCACAGGCACGGGGGGGGGTCCTGTCCTTGTCCTGGGAGTAGGAGAGGTTTGTCCACAGAACACCAGACGCCATGTAGTCCCTAGACACAGCGGAGGGTGGTGTCTGTGAGCGAATGTCACTGAGGCAGGGGGCCACCGGCCCCGGTTCCGGCGGCCCTTCTCCCCAGAAGCCGCGTGGTGTCAGGGGCAGGAGCCAGGGGCCCCCGAGCCCAGGCATGAGCCCACCTTCCCTCCCCTGCATGACCATGGCGAGCCCCCTTCCTCTGCAGCTGCCCCGGCACCAGGCGGCCGTGGCCAGTTGTGTGCCTGCTGAAGCCCTCTGAGGGTGGCTCACTGCCGGGGCAGCTGGGAGGCCCTGGCGGGAACAAGGTCTCGCTCAGCTTGGGGACAGGGTGGCCAGGAGAGCAGGTGTCTTGTGGAACGGCCTCTATGGCAGGACTTGGTGCCACAGCCCAGAAGCCTGAGCAGTGGGCCGGGCTTCAGTGCGCCCATCTGCACAGTAGGAGCACTGGCCACTCAGTGGAGGGCATGTCCAGCAGGAAGGGAGGGGACAAGGCCATGGCCCACACCTCTCGGGACAGGCAGGCTTCACGGTGAACAGGATGGGATAGGAAAACGGATCAGCTCCACAGACCACACAGCACCACCCTTGACAGCCTCAGAGCATGTTATTGGCAATAGTTCCCGACCGAGGCTTTGGGGTCTTCCCATGACAGGGCCAGTGTCTACAGGCAGAGTGAGGATGCCTGACTAAACCTGGTCCCCAGGCCCCCAACTGGGTGAGGACGGCGACCCCCGGGCCCAGCCAGAACCAGGTGGGCACGGCCTCCTCGGAGCAACTGGGCAGAGAACACGCCCGGCGGCAATGGCGTCAGCCCAGCTCGGCCTCACCGCCCCAAAGCCCCCAGCCTGGTGGGGGACCAGCTGAGCCCGCCTAGGGGGGCCGTGTGTGATGGAACCACGCAAGACGAGCACACGAAACAGCAGTGGGTGTGAAGGGTAGCCAGGGGGAATAGAGGGTGGAACTGCACAGTTGAGTCTGGGGTACTCTGACGACACGGGGTGGGGCGGAGCCGTGGGAAGCTGGAATGAACAGCTGGCCAATGACAAATGGCTCCAGGGGACCGACCTCCTGCTCCACAAGGCCACGCCTCCCTGCTCGCGACTCAGGCCGGCCCTGGCCATCCTGGGGTCCGTAGCTGGGCAGGCCACGCCCAGGTCTCGGACGCGGGGAGGCTCCTGGCTGTCCCGGACGATGGCCCGGGGAACCCGGCGTCACCTCCGGCTACTCCAACCCGTGGCCGCTGCCGGTGGGTGGGCCACAGGGTCGTGGGGGCCAGCTACGTGAGCAGGCCCCGGGCGAACCTCAGCGCTGCCTCGTAGGTGACAAAGACCACCATGTTGACAGGGAATGCCCGGCAGCAGTTGACCGCCAGCCCCTTGAAGAGGACACTCGGGCCCTCCTCCCGCACGCTGGTCACCACGCAGTGCAGGAGGCCCCGGTAGCAGCGCCGGCCCTGCCCGTCCGCCTGCAGGCGCGACTTGATCACGTCCATGGGGGTGGCCACAGCCCAGGCCAGGACACCTGCGCAGCCGCCCGCCATCAGCACACCTGGGACATCTGCGGAGAGACCATGGCACCGTGGCCGGGAGCCCACTCGGGGCGCCCAGGGCAGAGGCCCAACCGCCATGAGCCCGGGACCGTCTCCCGGCCCACCCTCGTTTTGTAAGTGGGGACGCTGAGGCTTGGGGGAGGGGAGCACGGCTCGCCCAAGGCCACGTGGGGACTGACAGTGGGTCTCCTGGCTCCTGGGTGTTGAGACACTGAGGTCCCGCCCTGGCAGCAGGAGGCCTGGCTTCAAGTCCCCCGGCGCAGCGTGGGCACGACCTCGCCTCTGCCTCCCAGCCGCCCTCACCTGGCTGGCTGAGTCCAGCAGGGGTGAGCCACTCGCAGAGGATGGCATAGGAGAGGAAGTAGGTGGCAAAGGAGTAGCCATCCCGGAGGAGCAGGGCCGAGCTGCCCTGGTAGAGGCCACGCAGCCCTTCCTCACGGGCCACCGTGGCCAGGCAGTGCAGCGGCCCGCGGTACTTGGGGACCGCACACACGGGGGCCGCAGGACACCCGGGCGGCACAGCCGCGGGCCACGAGGCCGAGGGACGCCGCTGCTGCGTCTGCGTTTGCAGGCGGACCTTGGCCACCTCGGTGGGCGACGTCAGGAACACCTGGGGCAGAGGAGGCAGGGACAAGATGGTGCCCACGGCTCTGCACACACCCCAGGACCCGCGCTCCAAAGCCAGCTCTGCCCACGCAAGCGTCTCAACCCATCGGCCAGGGCTTCAGCCTCTGGGCTGCTCTGGACGGCGCTGTCGCCTTGTCATGGGTCCAAGTCTGTGTCCCCGGCTGTGGGCTCCGTGAGGGCGGGGCCTCCCCGCTGAGTGGCCCCAGGCCTGCCCAGCCAGCTCCCCGTGGTGGCTTCCTGGGGACGTCCCGTCTCTCTGGGGTCCCCAGGCCTCCCCACAGGACCATGCTGCGCAGGACGGCCGCGACCTCTCACCCAGGCCGCAGAGGGGACCCCAGGGCCGGCCTGGGCGGGATGCCGGCGCACCCCACGTGTGGCCTCCAGTCTCTGCCCTCACCAAGCCTCGGTCTCCCCCCTAGGGACCTCTCAGCTCTCTGAAGTCTCCCCCGCTCCACTCACGCGGACCAGGCCAGAGGCACATCCTGAAAGTGTGATGTCGGCCTTGGCGGGCTTGGCGTCGGCGCTGCCGTAACGGAACCGGCAGATGTGCGCAAGACAGTGGCGGTAGGTGCCGAAGGACACGGATGAGACCAGGGACACGGTGCACACGGGCAGGGAGAGGCCCCGGTAGAAGCCCCACACCTAGGGACAGGGCCCGAGTCAGGCTGGCGGCCGGCCGGGAACCGGGGCCACCCAAGGGAGCCCGGCCCCAGGGGTGGACACGCGTCCTGCTCCATGCTGTCGCTGCAGCACCTCTAGCAGGTTGCCGGCTGCCTCAGGGCCTCAGTTTCCCCAGCTGTGAGACGGGGACCGTGATACTCCACGTGTGAGGCTGGGTGAGGGACTGAGGGAACCGAGGGTGGGCAAGCCAGGGTTGCTGTCTGATGGTGGTGACGGGGACTGGCACATCCGACGTTGGCCACTGTCCCCGAGCTAAGCCCTGGCCCGTCTGAGCCCACGTTCAGGCTGGGAAACGTCCCCAAGCCCTGCCTCTGGAGGAAGCTCTGAGCTGGACCCTGAGGACGTCGGACAAGCCCACCCGCTGCCGTCAAGGGCCCGGAGGGGACAGAAACGCAACCCACAGGCCTGTGCCCAAACGCCACCCCCAAGAGCCTCTGCTAGAGGCAGACCCTCCTTATGAGCCCTCCGACATGTGGGACACCCCGGCACCCATCCGAGGGACCCACTTCCAACTGGGTCAGTGAGCGGCAGGCCTGGGGCTCGAGACCCTGACGTCCCCCACCCTGTCCCCTGCCTGTCCCCTGGGTGCAGGCCTACCCGCTCTCGGCGATACGTGTCCCGGATGCAGTGCCAGACACCTGTGTACTTGGGCTCTGTCTGAATCCTGACCTAGGGGAGAAGCAGGCTTCAGGAAAGGCTGGCTCCAGGGCGATGTCAGCAGGCCCGGGAAAGGGGGCAAGTCACCCTCTTGATTGTCACAGCCATGCTGGGCTGTGACAGACGAGACTCACTCAGATGAGGACCCTGAGGCCCCGGGGGTGAGAACGAGGGACTGGCATAGCCAAGGACCATGGGAGCCGCTGAAGTGTGTGAGCAGGGGAGGGCTGGGTCTGACTAGCATTCTAGAAAGTTCTGGGTGGGGTGCAGGGGCCTTGGGTGCCTTTGAGGCTGGCTACGGCCGCACCTTCACTGTGTCCAGGGGGTAGCCCACAGCGACACCGCAGATGCCTGGAAGGAAAGCAGAGACACGGTGAGGAGGGGGGGACATGGCCAGCGTGGGGTTCGAGCCCATCCGACGGGAGGAGGGGGAGGAGGAGGAGGAGGAGGGCGAGCCCCGGCCGAGCCCCCGCGTGGCCCCAAGCCCACACTCGGCCCTTCTGCTTGACCCAGGGTCTCATGACTCCCGAGAGCGCCCCCCGTCTTGCAGGGGAGGAAACTGAGTCTCGGCCCAGGGGTGCCTGGTCCACTCGGCCTCGGGCCAAAGACGTCCTCGGCCTCCCTGCGGGCGTCGTGTTTGGAGGGAACTTCTGCTGACCCCACTGCCCCGTCTCCGAGCCGGGCAGACTTTGCCCCAAGCTGCCCGTCTGTGGAGGGTTTGCTTGCCCGCCGGGAGGAGCCGCGTTTCGGCCGCAGTGGGTGGAGCCAGGGAGGGACAGCGGGGCAGAGGCCAGGAGGAGGGACAGCCCGGGCTCTCGCGGGGCTTGGCGAAGGGCCGGCACTGCCTGGAACCACACGTGTGCGTGCCACAGCATGCAGATTGGCCTTGAGTGCCGGGCCAAGGCCCACTGCCCTCTGGCAGGGGAGCCGGGTGCCACCATCCTGTCCTTCCTCCCCTCCTGACCCCACGGCCTCAAGTCCAAGCTCCCAGCACTGCCAGGGAGCAGCCAACGAGGGAACAGGCAGCTCCTGGGCGACTGTAGCCTACCCTGAGGGGCATGGGGGTGAAGGCTGGGCCCTGTTTACTCCAGGACTCAAGAAACGTGCATGAATGAAAGAATGAAGTGAATGAATGAATGCATAGAGTAAAGCAGAAGACTGACCTAGTGGCTTGGGTAGAATCACTCTCCTTGATTCTCCCGTACTCCTATTCATCCATCAAAGCCCTGCCACAGCAACACCTCCTCTCTGAAGCCCTCCCTGATCTCTTTACCCGGGGGTAACACTCAGGGAAGTGGCTGACCTTGGGCTGGGACCCCTGCACCCCCGTGGGTTGCTCATCAGAGGAACGCCCAGTAAGACCACAATGAGAGGCCATCTTACACCGGTCACGACGGCTACTATTTATGAAAAAGTCAAGCTGGGCGCTGTGGCTCACGCCTGTCATCCCAGTACGTGGGGAGGCCGCGGTGAGAGGACTGCCTGAGTCTGGGAGTTTAGGACCCGCCTGGGCGACATGGCGAAACCCCATCTCTACAATAAATAAATAAAAAAGTAGCCAGGTGTGGTGGCGCACACCTGGAGTTCCAGCACCTTGGGAGGCCAAGGCGGAAAGATCGCTTGAGCCCAGGAGTTGAGGAGCAGCCCGGGCAGCATAGCAAGACCTCATCTCTACCAAAGATTAAAAAACGAGGCGGGTGTAGTAGCCCAGGCCTGCAGTTCCCGCGACTCAGGAGGCTGAGGCGGGAGGATCCCCTGAGCCCAGGAAGCCGAGGCTACGGTGGCCATGAGCGTGCCGCTGCACTCCAGCCGGGGCAACAGAGCCAGATCCCAACTCCAAAAAAAAAAGGAAAAGAAAACAGAGTAAGCGAGACCGGGCCGGGTCCGTCTTTTCCACGGCTTGGCGGGTCCCCTCCTGAGCCCCCAGAAGCCTGATATCCTGCAGCTGTTTCACAAGACAGGCGGGGCCTGGGGGTCTCCATCCAGAGAGCCCGCAGCCCACGATCCACGGCTGGAAGGCCCGGCCCACTCCGAGCCTGCTGGGGGCTGCTTATCTCTGGCCTGACCTTTAGCAAAGACGGGAAGACAACCTTCGGACCGGTCGAGAACCCCAGAGCCGAACTCAGGCCCAGACAGGTGCTTCCCCGGGACCCAGGCCCTGTCTCCCTCCTTGTCTCCCTCCCCGCCCTCTCCTGGGCCTCTCGTCCCTTCCCATGGCTGTCACCCCTCCCCACGCTGAGGATTCCTGGCCTCCCCTGACCCTCTTCCCCCCCGAGCGTCCCCCCTCACGGCCTCAGCCCTTGTCCAAGCCCCCCAGGCCGGTGCCGTCTGTGTCACCACTCGCCCGCCCAGAGTCTCCCAGGAACCCACCCTCTCCTTCCGACGCCCACGGCCCACACCGGGCCCTGACCCGTTCTGGGGGCGCGCCTCCGAGCCCCCTGCTGCCCCAAGACCCCGGGACAGAGCGACACTCCCGCCCCAGCTCCTGCGGGGATCCCTGGCACCCCCAGGCCCCGTCTGTCACCTCCGATGGCTCCGGCAACAAAATCCATGAATCAAGGTGGGTGGTGGGGAAGGCCCTGGGTCCGGCTGATTTGGTGCCACCGCTGGGGTGGCCCGGACAGCTCCCCAGGCCCTCCTCGCCAACCTTAAATACCTGGGGCGGGGGCGGGGAGAGGGGCTGGAACCAGAGGCCAGAGTCTGTTGACAGTGGCCCGAGGGCAGAGAGTGAGCTGCACCAGGCAGCTGGCCTCCCACCCACCCCTCAGGCCCCTTGCCCCAGTGGCCTCGGGACCCAGGAAAGTACTGAGAGGCCACCCAGCAGGTGGCAGGCCCCAGGGAGCAAGATCCCTGCCCCTGCGACATCTGGACGCCTTTTGGAAGGTCCAAAGCTCAGGTGGTGACAGCTCTCACCCCTCCAAGCCCAAGCTTGGGCCTTGACCATGTCCTCACGACCTCCTGAATTTTCTCAGGACTCCTGCCTGGGGAACCTTCAAAGGTTCCTGATTTATTCATTCAACAAGCATTTTCTTTGTTTATATTATTATTATTATTATTATTATTATTTTGAATTGGAGTCTCACTCTGTCGCCCAGACTGGAGTGCAGCGGCCGCTCCCGGCCACCGAAGCCTCGGCCTGCTGGGCTCCAGCGATCCTTCCGCCTCAGCCTTCCGAGTAGCCGGAATTACAGGCGTGCGCTACCACGCCCAGCTGATTTTTTGATTTATTGTAGAGATGAGGTCTCGCTGCCCAGGCGGGTCTCGAACCCGCGGGCTCAGGCAGTCCACTCACCTCAGCCTCCCAAGGGCGCGGGGTTACAGGCTGAGCCACCAAGCCTGGCTAGAAATGAGTCTTTCTAGGGCGCCCAGGCTGGTCTTGAACTCCTGGCTTCAAGCGATCCTCCCACTTCAGCCTCCAAAGTGCTGCAGGGAGTACAGGCATGAACCACTGCACCCGGCCTCAACAAATGGTTTCTGAGCTGAGGCTGCACCCAGACAAATAACAGTCAGTCCCTGTCCTCAAGGAGCTGGCAGAGAGGGCACCGTGGGTGGCGGCAGGCCACGAAGACAGAGCATGAGGACAGGGCTGACCTGAGCCCTCCTGGGAACAGCATCGCCATCTGTCCCCACCCCTCCCGCTGTCCCCTATATTCTGTTCCACCTGAATCTGTCTCCCCGGACCTGGAGGCCGAGGCCAGGGCTGCCTCCACTGAGTCCCCAGTGCCCATCAGGGACTGGGACAGCCGATGACCGGGCTGGCTGGGGCACTGCCCAAAGGAAGGCTCATCTTCTGAGAAGCCATTGGGTCTGCGGTCGCCGGCAATGATTGTAAACACGGTGGCACACGGGCCCCACCTCACGGCCGACCAAGCATCCACCCGTCCCAGGCAGGAGGCAGGGCAGTGTCGACGGTCCCCATTTCATAGATGGAGACGCCAAGGCCCAGAAAGGGGTCTTGTCCACGGCCATGACGGCGACAGGCACAGCCTTGCTCTGTGAACTTGGGACCGGCCGGGGGGTGGGGAGGGAGACCCAATGAGTGAGTCTGCCTTGGTGGCTGTCACCCCAGGGGCTCAACGCATGCCCTGTGCAACTCACGCTGCAGCCCTGCGAGGTGACCATGGGGGACACCTGGGAGGTCATGCACTTACTGGAGTCACACGGCTGCTGAACGAGGGATCCCGGGTGAGAGTCCCAGGGACCGGAAAGCAGCATGGGGGAGGGGCGGTGTTGACATCTTGAGGCCCAGGCGCCGCAGGTGGCTTCGCGCTCACCTGTTTTCCTGTCCTCTGACCGGATGACCTGCAGGCTGGCCTTGACCGGGGTGTGTGCCAACCCGAGGGGCAGCCCCCTGTTGACCCGTCTGTTTGCCGGCAAGTGGGAGACACAGTGGACAGTGCCAGCTGCCACGACAGAGGGCAAAGGGCAGGAAGCAGCCCGTCCAAGGCCAGCCCTGATGCCAGTCCCGGCCTTTGGTGAGACAGAGCTCAACGTCTGACCCAGAGCCGGGTGCCCGCCTTCAACGCCCAGCTCTGCCCCGTCACAGCTGTGAGACCGGGGGCCAGCGGCTTGACCTCTCTGTGTCTTCATGCTACACTCACCAAATGAGGACAGGACCTGCCTCGTGGCTGTGACCGCTCAGGACGAGCTCTGGGCGTGTCTCTGTGGGAGTGGCCAGCCAAGTGTGAAGACTGCATTCACAGAAGCAGAGAGTCTAGAAGGAAGGAGGGGACGGAGTCCTGGGCAGGCAAAGACAGCTGGGACTCAGGTTCCACTGCTAAAGCCAGTGTCTGGCAGGATGAAGAGCTGAGGACAGGTTGTTTAACTGAAAGAACAGGGCACCATTTCGCCCCATGTTCCGGTACCGTGCCCAGCACAGTGAGGGCCACCTGCTCCAGAAACCCGGGAGTCGCCCTGGACACCCCTCCCCTCTAACCGTCATCCAGAGAGTCCTCCAGCCCGGCGTGTCAGCCCCCGCAGTCACGCCCGGACCCACAAGGGTGTCCCTCTCTACAGCCACTGGCTATGTCCTCATCTGGACTGGACGGCAGCGCCCAACGCCGCCCTCCACCCATGCAGCCAACCCTACCGGATGAGTTTTCGGCACCAGGACACTCAGTAAACACGACCGACACCAGTCTCTGCCCTGGCGGATCTTGTGTTCCCGGGAGGGGACAGACAGCCCACAAGCAAACAACTAAAGTAACCACTCTCGGGCCGGGCTCGGTGGCTCAGTCTGTAATCCCGCGCCTTTGGGAGGCCGAGGCGAGTGGATTGCCTGAGCCCATGGGTTCGAGACCCACCTGGGCAACTTGGCGAGACCTCATCTCTATAGTAAATCAAAAAATCAACTGGGCGTGGTAGCGCGCGCCTGTAATTCCAGCTACTGGGAAGGCTGAGGCGGAAGGATCGCCGGAGCCCAGCAGGTCGAGGCTGCGGTGGCCGGCAGCGGCCACTGCACTCCAGTCTGGGCGACAGAGTGAGACTCCAACTCAAAAAAATAAATAAATAAATAACCACTCTCCACGTCTGGTAGGTGCCGAGGAGAGAAATGGGGGGGGGGTAAGCATTGGGGGGTGCCAGGGTGGCCCAATTGAGCACATTTGGGAGCAGCACGTTCTGTCTGTCACCGCGGCCTCGGTCCACCTGCCTCTGTCTCCTGAGCAAACATGCCCAAACTTCACCCCTTCTCCAAGGCAGAAATAGAAACTCGCCACCCCCGTCAGGCTGCTTCGTGCAGGTCGAAACCCTCCCACACTCTGCAGTGAGTTTCGGGCAAGCAGGGCTGGGTCAGATCTGTCTCCACACCCGCTGCACCCAGCACAGGGCAGGCACCCTGGGGACGCTAGGGAGATAAGTGGGAGAATGAGTTAGCAACAGGTTGGAAGGGTGGAGGGATGGGTGAATGGATGGAGGGATGGGTATAGGTGGGTGGACGGACGGACGGACGGACGGATGGATGGATGGACGCACGGATGGACGGACAGACGGATGGTTGGATGGGCAGGCAGACAGACGGGTGGGTGGACAGGGGGATAGATGAATGGGTGGTTAGACAGACAGACGGGTGGATGGGCAGATGGATGGATGGGTGGGTGGGTGGATAGATGGGCATGCAGACAGACGGGTGGGTGGGTAGGTGGATGGATAGATGGATGGACGGACAGACGGACGGACGGATGGTTCGGCAGGCAGACAGACGGGTGGGTGGGTGGATGGATGGAGGGATACAGGGATGACAGCATGGACAGACAGATGGAAGTATGGGTAGCCTGGCAGGACTGAAGGGCCTGGGGCTGGCTGTGAATCAGTCAACACCCTCAGCACCCACACTGTTCTGGGCGCTAAAGATTGAGAGGCCAGCCGGGCTCGGTGGCTCAGCCTGTCATCCCAGCGCTTTGGGAGGCCAAGGCGAGTGGACTGCCCGAGCCCGTGGGCTCGAGACCCGCCTGGGCAACTTGGCAAGACCTCATCTCTACAATAAAACTTTTAAAAAATTAGCCGGGCGTGGTAGCGCGCGCCTGGAGTTCTAGCTCCTTGGAAGGCCGAGGCAGGAGGATCGCCGGAGCCCAGCAGGTCGAGGCTGCGGTGGCCGGGAGTGGCCACTGCACTCCAGTCTGGGTGACGGAGTGAGACTCCGACTCAAAAAAAAAAAAAAAGATTGAGAGGCTCCCTCAAGTGGGTGTCATCCACCTGCTCCCCAACCCCCATCGATCCTTCCCGCCAAGCACTTTCTCCTTCCCGAAGGTGGTGATCAGCCCTGCCTAGCCTCCTCTGAGGCTGCATGGAGACTTAACTGCGGCCTTGACTGGGGAAAGCCCCACACGCGTCGGGGAGGGCTCAGTCTAAGGTTGTACATTTCAGAACACTCTGCCCTTCCCATCTGTATGCCCTTGGGCCAGTGGCATGACCTCACTTTTTTTTTTTGGAGTTGGAGTCTCACTGCTTTGCCCAGGCTGGAGTGCAGTGGCACTCTCATGGCCACCCCAGCGTTGACCTGTTGAGCTCCAGCGATCCTTCTACCTCAGCCTTCCGAGTAGCTACAACTACAGCCGCACGCTATCATGCCCAGCCATTTTTTATTTTACTGTAGAGATGAGGGGTCTCACCAAGTTGCCCGGGCTGGTCTCGAACTCTGGGCTGAAGCAATCCTCCTGCCTCAGCCTCCCGAAGTTCTGGGATTCTGGGTGTGAGCCACCGTGCCCAGCTCACTTTTACTTTTTTTTTTTTTTTTTTTGAGTTGGAGTCTCACTCTGTCACCCAGACTGGAGTTCACGTTTACTTTTTATAATGAAAGGAATAGCTACAAGTTATTACTTTTTTTAGTCCAGATGGAGGAGATGGAGCCTGCCCAGAGAGTGAAAGACCCACAGCCCGGGTGTGGGATCTGCCCGCCAGTGGGTCCGAGCCAAGGCTGGCATTTGCTTTTCTGATATCATTTGCCATTGGCTTCCTCTCCCTATCAGGGTGTCGCAGACGCCTTGTCACCTGGTGCCTGGGCACCCGCTGCCCTCTTGTGCACACCCACAGACCCCACGGCGTGGCCAGGCAGGCACCGGTGGCCAGGAGCTCTGAGCCAGGAGACCTGGGCTCAGCCCTCCGTCTGCTACTTCTAGCTGTGTGACGGGACAAAGCCCTTAGCCTGCCAGGGCCTCGGGTCTTCTCATTTGTAAAATGAAAACTCTTTTGTTGTTATTGTTTGCTTGTTTGTTTGTTTTTGAATTGGAGTCTCACTCAGTCACCCAGGCTGAAATGCAGTGGCACGATCACGGCTCACCGCGGCCTTGACCTTGGGCTCAGGCGATCATTCCGCCTCGGCCTTCCAAGTAGCTGGAACTACAGGCACACACCACCACACCTGGCTAATTTTTTTATTTTTTTTTTATTTTTTTTTGCGTTGGAATCTCACTCTGTCGCCCAGACTGGAGTGCAGTGGCGCTCCCGGCCACCGCAGCCTCCACCTGCTGGGCTCCGGCGATCCTTCCGCCTCAGCCTTCGGAGTAGCCGGAATTACAGGCGCACGTTACCACGCCCAGCTAATTTTTTTTTTATTTATTGTAGAGATGAGCTCTTGCCTGCCCAGGCGGATCTTGAACCCGTGGGCTCAGGCAATTCACTCACCTCAGCCTCCCAAAGGCACGGGATTACAGGCTGAGTCACCGAGCCCGGCTAATTTTTTGATTTATTGTAGAGATGGGGTCTCACCAAGTTGCCCAGGCAGGTCTCGAACCCATGGGCTCAGGCAATCCTCTTGCCTCTGCCTCCCAAAATGCTGAGATTATAGGTATGAGCCACTATGCTCAGCTTTTTTTTTTTTTTTTTTTTTGTAGAGACCAGGTCTCATTGTTATCCAGGCTAGTCTTAAATTCCTGGGGTCAAGCAATCCTCCCACCTTGGCTTCCCAAAGTATGAGCCACTGCCCTGGACTTTTTGTTCTGTTTTGTTTGTATTTTTTTGCGGGGTGGGGGGGGATTGTTTTTGAGTTGGAATCTCACTCTATCGCCCAGGCTGGAGTGCAGTGGCATGCTCACGGCCACCGCAGCCTCGACCTGCTGGGCTTCAGCGATCCTTCCACCTCAGCCTTCCAAGTAGCTGGAACTATAGGCATGGGCCACCACACCCAGCTAATTTTTTTTTAAATTATTGTAGAGATGAGGTCTCACCAAGCTCAGGCAATCCTCTCACCTCGGCCTCCCAAAGTGCTGGGATAATAGGTGTGAGCCACCGCACCTAGCCTTGTTTTGTTTATATTTGTAGAGATTGGGGTGTCTCACTATATTGCCCAGGCTGGTCTCAAATTCCTGAACTCAAATGGTCCTCTCACCTCAGCCTCCCAAAATACTGAGATTACTGGCATGAGTCACTGCGTCTGACCCTAAAAGGGAAATCCAATGGCCTAACTCCGTATCAAAGCTAAGTGCATACCTAACTCCATACCAACAGAGTAAAGCTTTGAGGCCAAGCCTGGCAGGCAGTAGGCGCTCTGTGAATTCGCCCATGGTGATCGGGGCAGCTGTGGATGTGGGTGGGGCTTGCTTCCTGTTCATGAGAGGCTGCCGGGAACACCACTGGGGTCTTCTTTGCTTCTGTGGGGTGCTCTTCCAGAGGAGAGATTGCCGGGTCAGACGTACCTGACCTGTGTTTCATTTGAACAGATTTCACCATTTGGGCGGGACTGGAAGAGGCCGAGGAGGTGCAGTGGGTTTTCCAAAGAATGGAGCCCGACTCAGGAGCCCAGAGTGGGCCCCAGGGGGCCAGGAAAAAAGTCGGCAGCCCTGGCATGTCCAGAAAATGGTCCCCTTGGCAAGCGAGAGCAACATCAGAAGACCCCGAATCCTCTCTTGGTTCATTTGGTGACTGGGAAGAAGTCACCAGCCCACCTAAGCCTCAGTTACTTTATCTTTAAAATGGCACCAGTCGGGCGCGGTGGCTCACGCCTATAATCTCAGTACTTTGAGAGGCCAAGGCAAGAGGATTGCCTGAGACTGGGGGCTCAAGACCAGCCTGGGCAAGTTGGCAAGACCTTGTCTCTACAATAAATCAAGAAAAATTAGCTGGGCCTGGTGGCGCACACCTATAGTTCCAGCTACTTGGAAGGCTGAGTCGAAAGGATCGTCTGAGCCCAGCAGGTCAAGGCTGTGGTGGCCGTGAGCGTACTGCTGCTCTCTAGCCTGGGCGACAGAGTGAGACTCCAACTCAAAAAAATAAATAAAATCTGAGAGTCGGGACACTCTGGGCTTGGCCCCGCTGTGGTCAGCTTGGGTTTGCACGGTGCCACTGGGTGCGCGGACCTCTTGGCCCCAGGCGGTAGTGCGGTCGCACCCTCGCTGGCAAGGGTGGGTGTGTCCGGGGTGAGACTGGTGTGTGGGGTGGGGTGAGCCCTGTCTCATTCCTCCCAGTCACCCAGCCTCCCTGACATCCCAAGGGTTAGGGCCCTAGGCTTGGAGCCTCCTAGCCTGTGTGGCCTCCAGGACAGACCTCCAGGCTACACAGCCTGTCACAGGGCACTCGTTCCCTGCTGCCTCCCTGGCCTGTGCCTCCTCCCTGGAAATGGGGCGCAGGCAGGGATGCCCCCCCCAGCCCTGGCTCCCACTCCTGCCCGAGAGGCACTGGAGGTGGCCTTACCCACTGAGTTCATGATGGGGTCCAACCCACCCCCTGGCCACTGGCACCGCTTGGGTTACAGATGGGGACACTACAGCCTGGATAGACACAGCCAATGACAGTTCAGGGAGAGACCTGGCATTTGAGGCCCGGCTCTGCCACAGCCGACCCCAAGGCCAATCGACTTAACTACTGTGCCTCAGTTTCCCTTTCTGGGGCAGGGTTAACGCGGTAAGATTCCAGGCATCAGACAGAGGCGCAGAGTTGAACTCAGAAAGCTGACCCCCCCAGGCTGGGTCAGGCCCCACTGCTGACTGGTCTAGACCCCCACCGCACCCTGGTCTCGTCTTCACTGCCCCTGGCACCCAGGCCCTTCCGGGCTGCCTCTTGTAATGCCTCCTACCAGCCATGTTTCCTGCCCTTTCCAGCCCTTTGTGCCCTGCCCAAGGGGCATCCTTAAACCTGGAGTCCACGGGCTACAAGGCCTGAGAGAGCCATTGAACAGGGACAAGAGGTGACCTCTGACCCCACCCAGACCCAAAGCACAAGGAGGTTGAACTGGGCAATGGGAGACCCTCTCCAGAGTAGGACCTGAGGCCTGTCATACCTGATTGCTTTGGGAAGGGACGCTATCGCCTTCTGTCAATCATTCATTCATTTATGTATCCATTCCAGTGGACCCCTTCCGTGCTAGGCCCCAGGCTGGGTGCTGGAATGCAGAGATGACCCAGACAGATAGACCCCTCACCCACCTGCACCGATTACCTGCCTGGAGCGTGTATTATCTAGTATTGCATAAGAAATCACCCCACAGCCGGGCTCGGTGGCTCAGCCTGTAATCCCGCGCCTTTGGGAGGCTGAGGTGAGTGGATTGCCCGAGCCC
>NW_007199183.1:24829-30437 GCF_000164805.1 Carlito syrichta | reverse complement strand
GAGGCTGTGGTGGCCGGGAGCGGTCACTGCACTCCAGTCTGGGCGACGGAGTGAGACTCCAACTCAAAAAAAAAAAGAAAGAAAGAAAGAAAGAAGTTTGTTTCTGAGTTCGAATCCAGGGAGCAGAGCCAGATTTGAGGTCTTTCTAAAATAGTTCTGCTCACCCCCCAGGTTTTTACAGTTCACTTTTATAAGTCCGGTGTTATACATTAGCCACGTGACCAGCAGAGCCTTGTATAGTGTTAGGATCCGCATAGGGTGAGGGTGGATGGATGGATGTAACACAAACAGAGGTAAAAAAAGAAAAGTTTATTTAAAAGTAAATTAGAGAGTTGGGCTTGGTGGCTCAGCCTGTAATCCCGCACTTTGGGAGGCTGAGGAGAGTCTGAGGAATCCCGCCTGAACCCGTGGGTTCGAGACCCGCCCGGGCAACTTGGCGAGACCTCATCTCCACAATAAATCAAAAAATCAGCCGGGCGTGGTTGCGTGCGCCTGTAGTTCCAGCCACTTGGAAGGCTGAGGCGGAAGGATCGCCAGAGCCCAGCAGGTCGAGGCTGCGGTGGCCGCGAGCGGCCACTGCACTCCGGTCTGGGCGACAGAGTGAGACTCCAACTCAAAAAAATAAATAAATAAATCACCCCACAAACGTAGCATTATCTCACAATTTCTGAGGGTCAGCCATCGAGGAGAGACTAACTGGGTGGTCCTGGATGAGGGTCCCTCGTGATGTTATGGTCCGACTAACACTCGCCTGCTCCCATTGATACCAATAAATCAAAGTGGGAGGGAACTGGTGGAAAGAAGTTTGTTTAGGCCGGGCTCGGTGGCTCAGCCTGTAATCCCAGCACTTTGGGAGGCCGAGGTGAGTGGATTGCCTGAGCCCGCGGGTTCGAGACCTGGCTGGGCAACTTGACGAGACCTCATCTCTACAATAAATCAAAAAAAAATCAGCCGGGAGTGGTAGTGTGCCTGTAGTTCTGGCTACTCGGAAGGCTGAGGCGGAAGGATCGCCGGAGCCCAGCAGGTCGAGGCTGCGGTGGCCAGCCACCGAGTGATCTTTGATCTTCGGCCTTGACAAGGAACCTAAAAGTTTACTAGAGATTATTTTGCTAAACCATGAATTGAAAAGTTGGGCTGCCCTGGTCTTGCATCTGATGGAGATTTGCTGAGGGGGGAAGGGATAGGCTGCTGCTTGTCCTGTTTTGTTTTGTTTTGTTTTGTTTGAGTTGGAGTCTCACTCTGTCGCCCAGACTGGAGTGCAATAGCACACTCCCGGCCACCACAGTCTCGACCTGCTGGGCCCCGCGATCCTTCTGCCTCAGCCTTCCAAGTAGCTGGAGCTACAGGTGCACGCTACCACGTCCGGCTAATTTTTTGATTTATTGTGGAGATGAGGTCTCGCCAAGTTACCTGGGCGGGTCTCGAACCCGCAGTCTCAGGCAATCCACTCACCTCAGCCTCCCAAAGCGCGGGATTACTGGCTGAGCTGCCAAGCCAGCTTGCTGCTCGTTCTGTAGTAGAATGTCTGAATACTTTCTAATGGTTATGCTGAAGCAAAAAAGACTAAACTAAGAATAAGCTAAGTTTCTTCTAGGTTTCTATAGGTACCTTTCACGTAGAACTTGAGTTTCAGCTGCATTTATCGACAATGATATTTTTCGGTCCAGACTGCCTGGTACCTGGTATCAGAGGTATCTCATAGCTTTCACCAGTAGAGCCCAGCAGAAGCAGTAATCAAGCTTGCCATAGAGTAAAGGGAGTTTACCAGGCCCAAGACATCCTGCATTACACAAAAGTCATACAAATCACAAAACTTATGATTACGTTGAGACAAAAGTTATACAAATCACAAGGCTTAGGAGTACATCGATTCTATGTTATTCAAACTTACAACCACTCAGAAAAATGGAGTAAATGGAGATTTGCATCTTTCAGTTGATGGGGCATAGACCCTCGAGAAATCAATCCCCTGAAGCTACTTACTGGGAGTGCCTAGGAGATAAGGGGAAGCACACTTTTATGAGTTCTCAGAAATATTGTTCAGGAATGTCCGGGAGCGCTTGCACCTTTGTCGTGCCTTTCTCTAGGGGCTGTGACAATATGGACAGACATTAGCGGGTCTCTGTATCCATGAGGCTGCAGTCAGGCTAACCTCAACCAGGGCTGCAGTCATCTGGAGGCTGGACTGGGGTGGGGGTCCCTGCCAGGGCAACTCAGTCACACAGCTGTTGGCGGGAGGCCTCAGCGCCTCATCACGCATAGGCATCTCCAAAGGCTGTCTCGGGCTTCTGCACAACATGGCTCCTTACTTTCCCAGAGTGAGTGAGCCAGGAGAGAGCAGAGAAATTCGAGTTTGGAGGCGACACACTGTCATTTCTGCCATTTTTATTTTTTAGCGGGGGTGGGGTTGTTTTTGAGCCGTAGTCTTACTCTGTCACCCAGAATGCAATGGCATGTTCACAGCTCATCACAACCTCGACCTCCCAGGCTCAGGCGATCCTCCTGCCTCTGCCTCCCAAGTAGCTGGGATTACTACGACGTGCTGCATGCCCCACTCATTTTTTTTTTTATTTTGTAGAGATAAGGTCTCACTATGTTGCCCAGGCTAGTCTCGGAATCCTGGGCTCAAGCAGTCCTCCCACCTAGGCCTCCCAAAGTGCTGGGATTACAGGCACGAGCACCCATGTCCGGCCATTTTCTCCATATTTCTGTGCACGAGAATCAAGTCATTCAGTCCAGCCCACATTTGGTGGGAGGAAGGGTAGGCCCCACCTTTTGAAGGGGGAGTATTGAAGAATTTGTGGACATATTTTCTTTCTTTTTTTTTTTGAGTCGGAGTCTCACTCTGTCGCCCAGACTGGAGTGCAGTGGCCGCTCCCGGCCACCGCAGCCTCGACCTGCTGGGCTCCGGCGATCCTTCCGCCTCAGCCTTCCAAGTAGCTGGAACAATAGGCGTGCGCTACCACGCCCGGCTAAATTTTTTTCATTTTTTAGAGACAGGGTCTCCCTCGGCCACCCAGGCTGGAGAGTGGGTGATAACTCACTACAGCCTCCATCTCCTGGGCTCAAGCGATCCTTCCACCTCAACCTCCCTTGTAGCTGGGACTACAGGTGTGCGCCACCACACCTGGTCATGGATTTGTGGATATATTTCGAAGCCACCACAAAAAGCCAGGAATGGAAACAGATAACTGCGGCAAGCCTCCGTAAGGGACCCCAGAAGCCAGTTTCCATCTGGACGGCTGTGGAGGTTCCAGGGAAGAGGAGACATGCCTGGCAGGGAGCAGCTGGGTGAGGCTGAAAGGTCGCGGGCCTGGGAAGGACTTGGAGCTCCCAGGCTGCAGGGCGGACACATCTCTCAAATACAGGAAGTCCAGGGAAGGCAACGGCCTGGTGGCAGCCGCAAATGAAGAAAGGAAGACAGCCCAATGCCAGAGAGGAGCGCCTGGGCCCGCGTGGAGGGGAAAGAGAGAGGCAGCATAGACAGAAAGGAGGCAGCTTGCTGGCCTCCATTTAGACGGAAGGCTCTGGGTGAGGGACACACCTTAGTGGGAGGAGGGCCACGCTCCCCATCATGGGGCATGGATGCCAGAGGGTCAGGCAGAGGGGACGGTCAAGGACAGGCCTGCCGTGAGGAAGCCAGCCAGGTGGCAGAGGGAGACCCTGGCGGGGGTAAGGGGAGGGTCTCTCTGCGGGGCTGCCCCAGGAAGATGCGACCTGTGGGGTGCTGGCACACCCAGGGCTGGTGACTCCCTGGAAATGTCATGGGAGGGGGAAGGTGCACACGGCTGGCACGGAAGGCCCCGCCCACCTGCCAGCCATTCGGGAATCCAGTGAAGCCCATGCTGGAGTTCTGTAATGATAGCAGGGATCCCAGGTCCAGGACACTGAGGGGCTCCCTCCCCAAGTCTTTCCTGGCCGTCTCCAGAGGGGTCCCTCCCCTGGCCCTGGCTCCAGCGCTCCCCAGGGTGCCTGCCGTGTCCATGACCTGTCCTGACATGCCCCTGGGCTCAGAACACGCTGTTCTCTCTGCCACCACCTCCACCCCCCGCCCACTCCCGCTGCCCCATGCCAGCCCGGTTCACGTCGCTCCAGCCCAGGCCCCAGCGGGCACACGGCAGTCTTCCAGCCACTGTTTGTACGACTATGGGCCTGGGACGGCTTGCCCAGACAGCCGAACTCACTGATACAGTGGAAACCCCGAGGAGGGTACAGCCAGGGTAACTCACACCCAGGTCCTGGCACCGGCCGGGGGCTGGGTTTCTGCAGCCCTGGGCACCACAGGAAAGATGGAAGGACTCCCGCTCACCCCTGTGTGTCCTGATCACCGTCTTGGCCTTCTGGCTGGGACCCCCCCACAAGCTTCCGTGAGCTCAGTTTTTATTTGCCTGAGTCTACTTATATTGTTCCCACCTTGAGTTTCTGGTCGTCTCATAACCTGACCCATCTCCCCTGGGCTTCTGGAGCTCTGAATGGTGCCCAGTCCACCAGGAACCCCCAGCTCTGGGAAGCTGAACCTTTCCAACCAAGGAGAGGCAGGAAACCCCACACCGTGGTGGCCATGGGGGAGGGTGACTGAATTCAAGGGAGAAAAAGAAATGTGGCCGTGAGAGGTTGTCCCCAAGGGGACGCACCCTCTCGGAGTCTCAGAGTCACAGACAGGGAAGAGTCACTTTCACTGAATGGGCCAGAGACCGGAGGGAAATCCAGACGGCGAGTATTTATTCCCAGCAAGACCAGGAGGACAGTTGGTGACTTGTCGGGGCCAGGCCTCGGGCCAGTAGCTCAGGCTACAGCCCCTGGCCACAGTGCCACCTGACCTGCTCTGGGTCTTTGGTAGCCGTCTGGCCCAGTGTTTCCCGGCCTCTCTAGACAGCTGAAGGCCCATGTGGCCCTGAGATCTCCGCTGATTAATGAACTCTTTTATTTTTTGAGTCAGAGTCTCACTCTGTCACCCAGGCTGGAGTGCAGTGGCAAGCTCACGGCCACTACAGCCTCGACCTGCTGGGTTCAGGTGATCCTTCTGCCTCAGCCTTCCAAGTAGCTGGAACCTCAGGCATGTGCTAATTTTTTTATTTATTATAGAAACAAGGTCTCACCATGTTGCTCGGGCTGGTCTCGAACTCCCGAGCTCAGGCAATCCTCTCATTTCTGCCTCCCAAAGTGCTGGGATTACAAGCATGAGCCACCATGCCCAGCTGATTAATGAACTTTTATCTTCGGTTTCTTGCGAAGGCATGGGCAGAACCAGAGCACCTTGCGCTGGGGCAGCAGGGCTGAACCCTATCCCTGCTCCGACCTCGGCGCCTATGAGGCTTCCACGTACACCAACTGGCCCTAGGATCCTCCCTCACCCATTTCACGGAGGACAAACCCCAGGCAAGGAAGGCTCACAGGGCTACGCAGCCAGCAAGGGTCCAAGCTGAGACTTAAAAGCAAAACCCTCGGAGCTGGTGCTTCCTGAAGCTGTCCTTGGAGATATCTTTTTTTTTTTTAGTTGGAGTCTCACTCTGTCGCCCAGAGTGCACTGGAGTGCAGTGGTTGCTCCTGGCCACCGCAGCCTTGACCTGCTGGGCTCCGGCGATCCTTCCGCCTCAGCCTTCCAAGT
>NW_007199183.1:23172-24543 GCF_000164805.1 Carlito syrichta | reverse complement strand
GTCTCGACCCCGCGGGCTTAGGCAATCCACTCACCTCAGCCTCCCAAAGGCACGGGATTACAGGCTGAGCCACGGAGCCCAGCTAGGAGATGTCTTAAGGCTCGGTTCCCAAGGCCACCTGCGAACCACTGAAGAGGCTGGTTTAAAGACAGGTTTTGGCTGGGCATGGTGGCACACACCTGTGGTCCCAGCTACAGCCGAGTGACAGAGGCCGAGGCAGGAGGATCACTTGAGCCCAGGAGTTCGAGGCTGTGGTGAGCCGTGATCGTGCCAGTGCACTCCAGCCTGAGTGACAGAGACCTTGTCTCAAAACAAACAGAAAATGAATGCAGGTTTCGCCCCCATCTGCTCTGTGGGTCTGACTCCTTGAGCCTGGGGCAGGGCCTGGAACTCCGTCTTTGCAGCCGTTTCCCTAGGAAGTGACTCAGTCCCACAGGGACCCGCTGGCAACTCCCACCCCAGGGTTTAGAGAGGTTCAGCAGGACAGATCAGAGCCAGGGTCACCTCTCTGAGGCTGCCCGCTTGCTCAGCTGTGCACCCTTCCGGCCCCCAGGAGAGCCAGGCCTCTGTCCCTGCATCTCTTGATTCTTCTCTGTGGCTGGTCACAGGCCTGCAGTGGAGAAGTCTGTTCCTGACGTTTGAAATTCTAAAAATACATGTTAGAGAAACCGGAACCTAAAAAAAAAAAAAAAAAAAAAGCCATGAACCAGGTTGGGCACAGTGGCTCACGCCTGTAATCCCAACACTTTGGAAGGATCCCTTGAGCCCAGGAGTTTGAGACCAGCCAGGGCAACCTAGTGAGACCTCTACCAAAAAAAAAAAGGGTAGTTGGGTGTGGTGGTGCGTGCCTGTAGTTCCAGCTAATCAGGAGGCTGAGATGGGAGGATCACCTGAGCCCAGGAGGTTGAGGCTGTGGTGAGTTGTGTTTGTGCCAGTGTATTCCAGCCTGGGCAACAGAGTAAGACTCCAACTCAAAAAAAAAAAAAAAGTTGTGCACACACTTCTTGGTGAACTGGTCTGACCCTCTGGTCCCCTGTGACAGTCCTGTCCCACCTGCTGTCCTTGTTGGCCTGGGGTCCTCAGGGCCGGACAATACCCTGTGGGGTGGCCTCCCTTGAGATGGGGGAATGTGGGGTCCTGTGAATGTGAGGAGTTTGTAAAAGCACATTCTGGCCTGTGATTTTATCCCAAGGAGATGAAATAAAAGAGCAGGCGCTGAGCCGGGCTTGGTGGCTCAGCCTGTCATCCCGCACCTTGGGAGGCTGAGGTGAGTGGACTGCCTGAGCCTGCAGGTTCGAGACCCGCTGGGGCAACTTGGCGAGACCTCATCTCTACAATAAATCAAAAAATCAGCCGGGCGTGGTAGCGCAC
>NW_007199183.1:20570-23052 GCF_000164805.1 Carlito syrichta | reverse complement strand
AACAAAAAAAAAAAAAAAAGAGCAGGCGCTGAACCCAGCTGCTGATGTAATAGTGGGATCTGATACGTGAGCATCCCACACTCTTTACTTGGCAACGTGTCTCTGCTCCCCCTTTCTGGTCTCCACTCAACTGCCATGGAAACCCTGCCATGGAGGTCAGGATTTGTGTCCATCTTGTCCTCAGCCCCGGGCAGCAAATGGACCACCTGATTGATGACTGGCGGGCACAGGGAATTCTGGGAGTATCGAGGGAGATGCGGTCTCAGAGCTTAGTCACTCAGCAGCACGCCCAAGTGGACCCACCCTCGCCTCCCTGTCCCCCACCCAGTGCCAACTGGACGGGCTCTGGGGGCACACCAAGATGCAGGGGACAGCCTGGACCCACCCTGAGGTTGCTTCCGGCTGGAGGTGGCCCCTGGCACCACATTCCTGTGGCAGGCCACTTCAAGCAGACCTGCTTTGGAGCCTTCCCCTCTGCTGTCCCCCACATACTGACCTTTGTCCCTAAACCCAACCAACAGGCCTCAGCCTGAACACTGACTCCCCACAAATGGGCCCCACCTCCAAGCGTCCCCTGCAGAGTACATTTTTTTTTTTGAGTTGGAGTCTCTTTTGCCCAGGCTGAAATGCAGTGGCATGCACACTTATGGCCACCACCAGCAGCCTCCACCTGCTGGGCTCCGGCGATCCTCCCGCCTCAGCCTCCCAAGTAGCTGGAACTACAGGCATGCGTCCCCATGCCCGGCTGATTTTTTGATTTCTTGTAGAGATGAGGTCTCACCGAGTTGCCCAGGTGGGTCTCGAACCCGTGGGCTCAGGCAATCCTCTTACCTCAGCCTCCCAAAGTGCTGGGATTACAGGCGTGAGTCACCGCACCTGGCCTGCAGAGTGCAATTAAAGGCCCATGCTCCTCACCTCCTCAGCCTCACAGGATCCACAGACTCCTTCACCAGTCTCCCCTCAAGGAGGTCTCTGAAGCTCAACAGTGCCTTGTGTTTACCAGGCTGCTGGGCCCCTACCCGAGGACACTTAGGGAGTCAGAGCTGAGCGCCACCTGCCCCAAGCATGACGTTAACTTAAAGGCACGTGCATTCTCTTAAAAAGAAGCAAAACAGGGCAGCCTTGTCTCTTTATCAATTTTCAGCATTAGTTTTCTGACTTAGCCGACTTGTTAAGGTACTTGATTTTCCTCCTGGGCCTCCAGAAACAGGATTGGAGGCTGCAGGGATTTGCGCGCGGGCAACCCAGGGACGCCTGTTCCTGGGGATACGTGGCCAGATGTGGCTTATCTGGTATAATCAGCATCCTCAGGAGGCCTCCAGCCGCCGACACCCTGCAGCCAGCCCTGCCCCACGTGGGTCCGGGCTTCTCCTGAGGCCCACGTGCTACGGCTTTTCCGGACCCTGGGCCACTGTCTCCACTCCCACCACCGCCCTGCCTGTCACACTGAGGCACCCAGCAGGATCACAGAGGCTGGCGATATTCAAACCCAGGCCTCCAGACCCCTCGTTCAGGGCCCAACAGCCATCACGAGCCCTGGACTAGGAGTCAGCGGACCTGGGGTTTGGGTCTCTGCTTAGTGAGCGTTCGATTTCGATTCTAACAGAAGGAAACTGCCTGTGAGCGGTGGCATCCCCTGGCCTCCTCCTCCCCTGAGGCCAGCAAGGCCAGCGAGGCCAGCAAGGCCAGCGTCCTCTGCATTCCGAGTCCACTGGGAGCAGGGTCTGGGTCCTCCCACATCCCCTACTTCTTGGGATTGACTTCTCTGGAGCTGGCTGGGCTGGGTTGGGCCACCGGGCCACCCCATATCCCCTGGCCTTGGGAGGGCGCTGAGCCGCTCTGGCTAGACCCCATGTGCCGAGTCACATTTTGACATGCTGCCACGGTTTTTCTAGCTGCTGGGAGGAAGGCAGGGGTGCGGCCATTCACGGGGTGGTGGGGTGGCTCGCCACTGACAAACACCTGTATATATGCCCTAGGGCCGAAGGCACCTCGCCTCTAAACCCCGTCTCTCCAGGAGATGGGCACTCCATCCTCATTTCAGAAACTGATGCCCAGAAGAGAACGGAGGGAGCTGGAACCCCAAGACTGGCAGCGTCCTGCGCCCTGACTGCAGGCCCTAAAGAAGGAAGTCGGACCCTGGCCTAAGGCTGCTTGTAGTCCGAAGGACAAAGTGCCCTGGCCTGCTTCAAGGCTCCAACGGGACAGTCCAGCTCTCCAGGGCCCTGGGGAAGGCCGGGGGAAGTCGCAGCCTGAGCCTCTCCGCCGGAGGGCCGGTGGGGTCCCTTACCAGGCGGGGTCCCTTGCCAGGCGGGGTCCCTTGCCAGGCGGGATCGGACTGCTTGGGGGCCGTGCCAGACCTGGCTCCGTTTCCCTCGCCCAACCAGAGTCAAGCCCGCTCCGATTCGGCGCCTCCGCGCACTCCGCGCCCCTCCACGGCCGGTCCAGTTCGGGGGCCGCCTCCCGGGGTCACGCGCGGTCC
>NW_007199183.1:11352-19692 GCF_000164805.1 Carlito syrichta | reverse complement strand
CACGCCCTGCCCCGCAGCCGTCCGCGCGGGTGGGACCCCCGGCGGCCGCAGAGCCCCGGCCTTGGAGGGCCTTGGAGCGCCCGGGCTAGACCCCAGGCGCCGAGTCGCACTTCGGCTCGCCGCCCCCTCTACGCGGTTCTTCTAGCTGCTGCGGGGGGCTCGCAGAGGGGGCCGATCCCCCGGGGGTGGGGTGGGCGCCGGCCCCGGGCTCCTGTCCACGCCTGTCCCCGGGAGGGCCCGGGTGGCTGTGCGTCCGGCACCGACCGTGCTCCGCCTTTGTTTTCTCTGCGTTTGCCTCGAGGGTTAATTTATTCAACAGGTGCTAGTCGGGAGCCAGGTTTCGGCTCCTCACCCGGGACGGGACGCGCTGACAGACTTGGGGCCTGCCTCACCTCCCCGGCGGAGGGCCCACTAGTTATCCCGCAGTCTGGTCCAGCTCCGAGCCCGGGCTTCTGTCCTCCGTGGGCAGCTGTTGTTCTCAGCTCTTCATCTGCTTGGGTTTGGCTCCGAGAAAGCCTCCGCCACCGGCAGCAGTGAAAGTCCCAAGGAAGGGGAGTGACTCCGCACCGAAAGCGGTTAAACCTGTCCAGTGGGACATCTGGGCCAGAGGCTGCTTGAGAAGGGAGTGGGCCAGGGAAGCGGCTTGTCTTGGCGGGATTGAAGGACTTCCCTGCCTGGTGCCCAGCCAGGCCTCTGGAGGCTGGGGAGAGGGTCAGGCCAGCACTGGCTACTCATCGGTGAGAGGGGGCGTGCCAGCTCCCCACTCCTGGCCTTCCTCACCCCTCAGACCCTGCTCTCTGCCCCCCCCACCTTCTCCGCGCTCCCCACCTCCGTTCCCCAGGCGCTCCCACTTCCAGCTCTTGCAGGCATGTGGGGGCTGTCCCCTGGGAATGCCCCCTTCCGACCTCCCGGGAGTGTGGAGGGTTAGGGTTTTTGCTGCAGTTGCCTGCAGTCAGTGCTGGGGTCCTGGGAACCCTGAGGCCCGCCTAGAGACCCCGACCCGGCCCAGAGGCCCCAGACGCTCGTGGGCAGGCACTCCTGGGGACACTGGCCCTGGAGCCCCTGCCTGGGATGCCCTTCTGCCCATCCTCGGGCCCACGTGGGAGAGATCCTGTCTGTGCCCCCTGCACCAGGTTTAGGGCCAGGGACTGACACCCTGCCCAGCTGCCCTGGTGTGTGCTGCCTGGTGTTCCTTACCCCTCCAGCTGGGAGACCCCCACAGCCAGCCCTGTCCTGAGCCTGGGGTCCTGTCCCATCCATAAGCCTCCCCCAGGCCCTGTCTTCATGCGACCCGGGACACGTGGGCCCACCTGCCTCAGGGCTCTGCAGGCACAGGCCTGAGTCTCCCAGGTGGGCAAGGATGGAGGACAGAAGTCGCCTGGGACCCCTCCTGCTCTCATGTGACTGAGGGGGAGCCTCCCAGAGAGGTGGAGGGGCTGGGTGGAATCGCATCACGTGCTCCTCCGGGGAGGGCAGGGTTGCCTGAGCTCCGGCCCCTGGCATGGCCTGGCCCACACAGACACCTGCCCAGAGGTACCCCCACCTTGGGACGTGGCCCCAAAAGGCTCCGCCTGGTTCCTTTGGTTTGAGCTCTCCCTAGTGGCTCTTGATTCAGATTCCCCAAGCGCAGGGTCCATCTCCTGCCATTGGCCTAGTGCAGGTCACATGTTCAACCTCTCAAGAGGCGGGCACGTAGCTTAATTGACAGCACCCCCTGAGGAGGCCTCGTGTGATGGAAGGGTTGGAATGCTTCTGGCTCTCCCTTCCCTGGGTCAGTCTCAGGTCTTGAGGCCATGAGGACCCTGGGCTCAGGACGGGACATGGGCATGGACGGAACGGGACAGGACCCTAGACTCAGGATGGAGCTGGCTGCAGGGGGCTCCCAGTTGGAGGGGTAAAGAACACCAGGCAGCACACACTGGGGCAAGTGCTCAGTTTCCAAATCCCAAGAGATGCAGAGACAGCCCAGGAAAAAGGTTCTAGAACGAGGATTTTCATATCAATAAACTCAAACCATGAGGTGAAAAAGAGGGTGGATTTCAAAGGGAAGAAGCAAAGCATTTCCCAGAAAACCAGAAACACAGAGGGAAGGACAGGACAGGCTTGGTGGCCGTCTTGTCATCCACCTGGGAACGGCAGAGGTTCTGGAAGGAAGCAAGGGAGCAGGGCTGAAGACGGTGAGTCTGACGAATAAGTAATAGTGGAAATTTCCCCCATCAGAGGAGGGCGTGAGTCTGCAGAGCAAAAGGGTTGGAGAGCTCTGGGCAGGGTTCAAGAAATCAGACACGCCCTTGGCAGCTCCTGGTGACACTTCTGAAAGCTACAGGTGAAATCTCAGAATAAATACACTATTGATGAAGTAGAAAAAACACGTTGGCAGCAGATTTCTCATCTGCAGCAATGGAGGCCAACGGGGACGCTGCAGACCATGACTGGCCTGGGCCCGGGGGTCCTCCCCAGAGTGTTTACTCTGTTCCCTGACCAGGCTCAAAGATGCGCTTTGCAGGGGAGAGGGGATTTCTCCCCAGGCATGCGTCCAGGAAAAGTAGTCACCAAAGACTCCCACTCGTGGCAGTTCCTGAGACCCGCCCTGAGATGGGAGGAGAGGGACGAGACGTTTTAAGCGTGGTAGGTGGCAGGAGCCTTCTTGGGGTGGGGCAGAGAGGGCCCTTAGAGGGTGGTGGGTGCCTAGATAATGATTAGAAATGCTAGAAACAAGAAGGCCCTTTGCTGAACATACAAATTGACAGTCAGAAAGGGGAGAAATAGGCTGGGCGCAGTGGCTCATGCCTATAATCCCCACACTTTGGGAGGCCGAGGTGGGAGGATTGCTTGAGCTCAGAAGTCCGAGACCAGCCTGGGCAACATAGCAAGATCCCTCTCTCTCTCTCTTTCTCTCTCTATCTCTATCTATCTATCTATCTGAGACAGAGAGAAAAAATAGAAGGGATAAATAGTAATTTGCCCAAACCATCAAGCATGTAGAAAGGAAAAGGAGAACAATAAATCATTCACATCAACTACGGTGACGAGTATTAAACTCCTCAGTTATTCTAGCAAGATCTGAGACTGCTTCAGGCTCCAAGCAAAACCCAGTGATGGTTGTTCACCAGCAACACCCAAAACCAGATGGCAAGGAAAGGTTCAGAGTGACAAGCTGGACAGGACCGCCCCAGGCACGGGTAGCCCTGAGGAAAGCCGGCCTGGCAGAGTTGCTGGGAGAGGGAGGAGCATTCCGCCCATGGACAGTAGGTGAAGATAAAGCATGCAGCTTGCGGTGGGGACACATAGTGACGCCCAGGAGCCCTGGGCACCCACTCACGTGATAACCAGCTGTCATGGGGTGAGAGGTGAGCCATTCTCCAGGGCTGGGAAGTCCTGGGTTCAAATCTCTGCTTCACCCACTTGCCAGCTGTGTGGTGTAGACATACGGCGGGGGGGGGGGGGGGGGGAGCAAAAATGAAGTTTATTTATAGAAAACTATTTATTTATTTACTTATTTTGAGTTGGAATCTCACTCTGTCGCCCAGACTGGAGTGCAGTGGCACGCTCCTGGCCACCACAGCCTCGAGCCGCTGGGCTCCGGCGATCCTTCCGCCTCAGCCTTCCAAGTAGCTGGAACTACAGGCACGCACTACCATGCCTGGCTGATTTTTGATTTATTGTAGAGATGAAGTCTTGCCAAGTTGCCCAGGTGGGTCTCGAACCCGCGGGCTCAGGCAATCCACTCACCTCAGCCTCCCAAGGCGTGGGATTACAGCCTGAGCCACCGAGCCCGGCTGTAAACTGTATTTATTTTTACATGTTTAAACTTTAGTCACCTTCCAAGTATTCCCCATTTGATGCAGTTCACCTGTCGAGACGCTTTTTCCACCGCTCAGAGCAGTTTGGGAACTCGTCCATTTTGATGCCTTTTAGTGCTCCTGCCGTTTTTTTTGTTTGACCTCTTCCCCATGAGCAAAACGTTTCCCTTTGAGGACTTTTTTCATCCGGGGGAAAAAAAAATTCGCTTGGGCAAGGTGAGGTAAACGGAGGGTGGGGCACAGGAGTCATGCCACGCGTGGTCAAAAACTGCTGAACACTCAGCATGGCGTGGGGAGGTGCGCTCGTAAATCACCCATCATGAAATGGGCAAACGGTTGAAAGAATCTCCAAAAAAAATTCACTGGTGCCAACCACAGCCTCTCACCACAACGCTGGCTGGTGCATGGATGCCGACGGGTCCCTAGAACACTCGCCTAGCGGGAAAGCCTGTACCACAAGGGGTCTGCCCTCCAAAAAATCATTCTGCTTTTTTTTTTTTTTTTTTTTTTTTTAGTTCCGCCTTGTATTCTCTGTGCCTTGCTTTTCTCATCTGTCAAATGGGTTAACGGGCGTATACATGGGAGAGTTAGTCTATGCACAAAACCAAGAACGGTGACCAGCAGGCTGTCACGTGGCTGTGTATCACTGAACAAGTGAAAACACTGCCAGCAATAAAATGAACGGATGTGCACACGAAACGGGTGGGGAACGTGGGGGTCGGTGTCAGTTGCTGGACATCTCTGAGCCTCGGCTGCTTGGCTCAGGCTGCTTGGCTCAGGCTGCGGCGGCGAGACCAACAGATGTTTACAACCTGCACGGCATGCAGGGGTCTGAGAAGGGTTGGTGAGCCATTCTGGAGGGGCAAACCTTTGTCCTTCGAGGGGGGCTGGGTTTTTGGCAGGGCCCGAAGTTGAATCAAGCATGACTGCCAAGTCACAAGGCGCCCGCTCCAGGCGGCTCCCCCTCTGGGGAAGGGAGCAAGGTGTCAGCCAATGAGCAGGACCTGGGGTCAGTGCTCCCCAGGGGCTGCGTGATCTCCATGGCCGTGTGGGGGAGGGAAAGAAACCTTGACTGGTGAGGAGAGTGAGGCTCAGAGACACTGAGCCATTTGTGGGCTCGCCCCCGCAGGGGACAATTAAATCTGGGTGAGACTCTGACCCCAAAGTCCCACACCCCCAGGGGCCCCCGCAGAGACCAGAGGATGTTTGGAGCAGTGGAACATCCTAGAAGCAGTGTGTGTAGCCCCCCACCCCGGGGGGACAATCCTGTTATCAGTCAGCCAGGCCAGTCACCTGCAGGGAGCAGCAGCTTTGAGCACGCACACATCCCACTGGACCGGGGGACTGCAAAGGCTCATGGGACGTGCCCGGTGCCTAGCAGGGGCTCGGTCCAGCAGCTCCTGGCCGATCCCCCTCCAGAACCCATCCTGCCCCAGTCCCCTACACGGCAAGTGTCTGTGGCATTTGGGTCTCAAGTACCTCTTTCCCCTTCCAGGTGTGGCAGGCGTGCTTGTGGGACACCCATTTGACACGGTCAAGGTGAGTCTCTCATCACTGATTCTCAGGTGCATGTGCTAGAGAGAGGCCCGCAGGGTTGAGGGCAGCCGGGTGCCCCTTTCCAGTTAGCCTCAGGTGGTCAAGATCTTGGACTTGAGAATAAAGGTAGCGCGAGGGTTCGCCAGGACGCCTGGGTGGGGAGCTTTCCATGGAATGATCTGAACTTTCCTCCCCGTGTGTCCTTGTATCTCAGGGCTGGGCTGGACTGCCTGCTGGGTTCAAGGTCAAGTCCTTCCTCTGGCTTGGCTAGCTGGGACCGAGGTGTTGAGGTTTCTTCTCACCCAGAACGAGGGTACCCAAGCTGGTTTAATGCAGAACTCCCCCAGAGACTGTCTTGAAAGAAAAAAAAGTTCCAGGAAAGGCTAGCTTGGTGGCTCACGTCTATAATCCCAGCACTTTGGGAGGCCAAGGTGGGAGGCTCACTTGAGGCCAGGAGCTCGAGACCATGTCTCTTTTTTTTTTTTTTTTTTTGGAGTCGGAGTCTCACTCGGTCACCCAGCCTGGAGTGCAGTGGCACCTCACGGCCACCGCAACCTCGATCTGCTCGGCCCAGACGATCCTTCCACCTCAGCCTTCTAAGTAACTGGAACTATAAACATATGCCACCATACCCAGCTAATTTTTTTTTTTTTTTTGAGTTGGAATCTCACTCTGTCGCCCAGACTTGGAGTGCAGTGGCCGCTTCCAGCCACCGCAGCCTCAACCTGCTGGGCTCAGGCAATCCTTCCACCTCAGCCTTCTGAGTAGCCGGAACTACAGGCGCGCGCTACCACACCCGGCTAATTTTTGATTTATTGTAGAGATGAGGTCTTGCCAAGTTGCCCAGGCGTGTCATGAACCCGCAGGCTTAGGCAATCCACTCACCTCAGCCTCCCCAAGCAAGGGATTACAGGCTGAGCCACCGAGCCCAGCTCCGGCTAATTTTTTAAGACTTATTGTAGAGACAGGGTCTTGCCAAGTTGCCCAGGCTGGTCTCAAAGGCCTGGGCTCAGGCAATCCTCTCGCCTCAGCCTCCCAAAGTGCTGGGATTACAGGCGTGAGTCACTGTGCCCAGCTTATTTTTCAGCAAGTATTTTAAAAATAAGCTCAGAGAGAAAATAAAAGAAAACAAAAGTGTATTCGTATTTCCTGTTAATATGACCTTCACAGAGTGGTGATCATCATTATGGAGAAACAGTCATTGTTTCTCAAGTGCTGGCGTGCACCTGCGAGGTATCTGTGGCTGGCTCCCTGATACACCCACACCTTAAAGAACCAGAGTGCCAAGTTCTCAGACTTCCCAGCAGGAAAATCTGTGTCCTCCGGGTGAAAATTCCTAGATACGTTTTGCTTTCCCTCCTGTTGGGAGTTATGTGTTCCTTTTTTTTTTTTTTTTTTTTTTTTTGAGTTGGAGTCTCTCTCTGTTGCCCAGGTTGGACTGCAGTGGCACGCTTATGGCCACCGCAGCCTCGACCTGCTGGGCTCCAGTGATCCTTCCGCCTCAGCCTTCCAAGAAGCTGGAACTACAGGTGTGCACCACCACGCCCGGCTAATTTTTTTTTATTTATTGTAGAGATGAGGTCTTGCCAAGTTGCCTGGGATGGTCTTGAACCTGTGGGCTCAGGAAATCGTCACACCTCGGCTTCCCAAAGTGCTGGGATTACAGGCGTGAGCCACCGCGCCCGGCCCAGGGGTTGTATGTTCTTTAACTTACCCAGTTGGGGCCCTTCCTCTCTGTCCTCCCAGGGCCCCAGGGCCAGCTGTGAGTTGCAAGCCCCAGGCCAGCCCTGTGCTTGCTGTTGCCAGGGAACCCTGGAGGAGGGCACAGCAAAAGAGACAACATGTCACCCCGAGCGGGTATGAGGGACACTTGTCTCTTCTTTCTTCAGTGAACCGGGTGTCTGTTGGCGGAGAGAGTAACCTATTGTTTTAGGGCTGGCTCCAGCACGGGTGTGAGGCCTTATGCCCTAGCTATGACCTTAAGAAGTCCTGTCCCCAGGTCTTATGCAGGTTTAGTGCCAGCCACTTGTCACATGACCTTGAGCCAGTCTGTGCACCTCTGGACTCACATGATCTTCTACAAAGGGAGGGACCAGGGGAGACTGCCAAGACCCCTGGTGGTACCCAGCGCCCACAGCATGATTTGTTTCCGAGGGAATGCGAGTTCTGAGCAGCACAAACCCTGTCCCACCCGGGACAGATTTGCGGAGGAGGCTGCAGGCCGGGCTTCTCGGAGGCAGTGGCCTCCCAGTTCAGTCCACCAGCCTGCTGAGAGGGAACCTTGGCAGAGCCTGGCCACACGGCTCTCCCTCTGATCCTGTCTCTGCCTGGCCAGGCGGCCACACCACCCAGCCCCCGGGCGGAGCAGCCCAGGACAGCCTGGCAGCGTCCACGCTGCTCTGTGTTTATGTCCCGTGGTCACGTGTCGTGAATGCCTCTCACAGCTGCATCCGGCCAAGAAGCATCTCAGGCCCTCTGCCCAGGTCCGAGAGGCTGGGCCTGGCCAGGCCCCTGGGGCAGTCCCGTCAGGCCAGGAGGACCACTGTCCTGGTGGTTCCTCCTCTCTCAGAATCAGTGACCAGGCCTCTTGCAGTTTCTTAGGGGCTTTTATCCCCCAGAACCTGCTTCCCTGGCGGCTGGGGGGTGGTCTTTGAGAAGATCCATTTGCAGGCCAGACGCGGTGGCTCACGCCTGTAAACCCAGCACTTTGGGAGGTGGGAGGGTCGCTTGAGGCTAGGAGTTCGAGAACAGCCTGGGCCACAGTGAGACCCTGTCTCCAAACACAAAAGATATTAATAATCCATTTGTGACTTTGTTTTGGCCACAGTGTCCCACCAGCATCTTATCTGAGCCCACCTTAAAAAGCTGAGTTGTTATTTTTTTTGAGTCAGAGTCTCACTCTGTCGCCCAGACTGGAGGGCAGTGGCCACTCCCGGCCACCACAGCCTCGCCCTGCTGGGCTCTGGCGATCCTTCCGCCTCAGCCTTCTGAGTAGCCGGAA
>NW_007199183.1:7386-11332 GCF_000164805.1 Carlito syrichta | reverse complement strand
TGAGGTCTTGCCAAGTTGCCCGGGCGGGTCTCGAACCCGCAGGCTCAGGCAATCCACTCATCTCGGCCTCCCAAAGCGCGGAATTACAGGCTGAGCCACCGAGCCCAGCAAAAACGCTGAGTTTTTTTATTATGAAGGGGGAGCGGGCCAGTGGGACCAGAGGGACAAGCAGTCACGTGTGCCTGTCAGAATGTCCTACTCGGCTCAGTGTGGTCCTGTGCTCTTAGGACTGTATACAGAACTTACGTTTTAGAAGTTACACATGCTCATGAAAAGAAAATTGGAAGATAGACAGTTAAAAGCCAATTCTTTCCTTCAGAATCCGTCCCCTCTGACCCACCCCCAGGGCATGTGGTATTTCTTAAGTGTGTGTTTTGATCCTCGGACACCCACACTTTGGTTTTTTTCTTTGGTGGGGTCTCACTTTCTTCCCCCAGGCTGGAGTGCAGTGGCACAATCACGGCTCACCAGCTCACGGCTGGCCAGCTCACGGCTGCCCTCAGCCTCGACCTCCTAAGCTCAGGTGACCCTTCCACCTCAACCTCCCAAATAGCTGGGACTACAGGCACGCACCACCACACCTGGCTAATTGTTTTTATTTTTTGTAAAGCCAAGGTCTCATTATATTGCCTAGGCTGGTCTTGACCCCCTGGGCTCAAGTAATCTTCCCACCTCCGCCTCTCAAAGTGCAGGGATTACAGGCATGACCCATCATGCCTGGCCTTGTTGGCTTCCTATTATAAAGGTACCATAGGTTGTAAAAAAAATGTCTTTAACCATAATAGAGAGATATTGATTAAAAAATTAAAGGCCAGTCCTTCCTATAGGCCTTCCCCCAACCCTAGTGAATGATGTATTTATTTGTTTTTAATTTGTATGGATTTAGGGGGTACAGAAGCAGTTTTTATGTGCGTGGTCTGGAAGTCTGGGCTTTTATGGGCCCATCCTTCCCTGTTAGTTATTTCTACTAAAGCACAGAAATGGGCACGGACCCATGTGTATTTTTTACTCTTGGCAGAATTCCTTTATACTGCTGCAGTTGTTTTTGTGGTCTGTGTGTTTTGTTTTGTTTTTTTGAGTCTCACCCTGCCACCCAGACTAGAGGGCAGTGGCACGCTCACAGCCACCGCAGCCTTGACCTGCTGGGCTCAGGCGATCCTTCCGCCTCAGCCTTCCAAGTAGCTGGAACTAAGGCATGCACCACCACACCTGGCTAATTTTTTGATTTATTATAGAGATGAGGTCTTGCCAAGTTGCCCAGCCTGGTCTCAAACCCATGGACCTAGGCAATTCTCTCACCTCAGCCTCCCAAAGTGCTAGTATTATAGGCGTGAGCCACCGTGCCTGGCCAGTTTTATGTTTTTAATAGAAGTTTACACACGCAGAAAGTGCACACGTCCTAAGTGTACAAGACAGTGAGTCACCGGATCACACGCGGGCGCCACCCCAAGGGAGAAGCACACAGGGCTGGCCTCCCCTACTCCTGGCAGTTCCTCTCTCCTCTCAGGGGCCTCCACTGTCCTAATGCCCCGGGCCCCTTCTGCCTTCTGTGAACGTCACAGAGTTGCAGCTGGACCCCAAATATGTTGCGGGACACACGACTCCATGTCGGTTCACGCTGTCGCGTGGCCACACACGTTTTCATGGCTGGCACAGTCAAGGTTCATTCCTGCAGGCCCTTGACACTGAGAGTCCAAGGATCTGGTCCTCTCCAGGCTTGGAACCACAGCACTGCCTCAAGCATGCCACGCTCACGTGCTTCTGTCCAAAGGGAACTTTCTGTCACACTTCACAGGACACAACAATGATTGGGGACAAGTCGTTTTCACCTGGGAATGGTCATCTTGACCAAGTGGTGACCGGCCATTGGGGCAGGTTGGTGGGGGCTGGCGGTTCCCCGCCCTGGTATGACATTGAACTTCTGTGTTGCTTTAACCACCTTAACTTTCTGAGCTAGGTGCTGACTCTGTCCATAGCACAAGTGTCACTTTGTTGTAGGTGAATGTAAGGCACAGGCCCGGGTGCTAGTGAGTGCAGATCAGGTGAGCCAGACTTGGCCTGGGGTCCGCACGCCCCGTCCGCAGGCCGAGTTCCCTCTGTGACTGGCAGGGCACAGGGAGGGCGAGGCCAGCTTGGGCTCAGCACAGATCCTGGGGTGGGGGCTGGGTGAGACCGGATGAGAAAAATCAGCCCCCTCTGGATTTGGGGGGATTCCCCTCGGGGATCCTTCAGCTCTGAGGGGAGCTGGGAGACTCCTGGGACCATCGTCCTCAAGGAAGTCCTGTCGCCCTCTAAAATCCCTGTTCTATACAGTACACGACTGGCCGTTGGGGCCTCACCCCCCCTCCAGACTCGGTCCCCAGACTCCCAGAGAGCAAGGGCTCATCACAGACTCGAGGCCAGCAGCAAAGCGGGGAGAGGCCCAGCTGCCCTCAGCCCACCAGCCCCCCGCAGTGTCTGTGACCTGCAACAACCACACTCCACCAGGCAGCGAGTATCAGACCCCAAGAAGGGACAGCCCCGCTTCTCATCTGCTCTGCCAACACAGCCCTCTCCGTGCCAGTTCTGGGGGCCGCAGGGGGGACAGCTGTCCCGCCAGAGACCCCGGGGCATTGAAGGGAACGTGAAAAACTCAAGTCACAAGCCTAACCTGAGCCAGAGCTCGTGCACTTAAGGTGTCACTAACGTTCAGTGATGTGGCTTTTCTCTCTGAAGAGTCGGCCCCTGCCCTGCCAAGTTCAAGCGGGGAGCAGGGTGGGGTGCCGGGGAGAGTCGTCCCAGGGCGTGCCAGCTGTCCGGTATTGCGGTCCTGGGGTACAGGAACGGTGCTTGTTTTTCTAACAAAACGTTGTAAGTGCGTTCCCCTGCAAGGGTTCTCCCCGCTGCCAGCACGCCCTCCCACCCTCACCCTGACCCTGACACAGCCGCCCGCGTCCCTGGAGAGAACAGCCTTGGCCACGTTGCAAAGCATCTCCGAGCCTCGGTCTTGCAGTCTTGGAAATGGGGCAGTCGTGCCCGCCTGGGCAGGTGCGCAGCCCTCGGTGCAGAGGGCACTGGCCCCGTGGCCCCGGCTGGAATGGTCATTGCTGAGTTGGATCTGGGCACCCGCTCCTGCGAGTGTGACTTGACCTCGTTTACTCCACACCCCGTGACGCGGATTCCAAGCTCAGGAAAGCTCCCTCCCGCTCTGCATCGCTGAGCCTGCCTTCTCCTGGGCAGAGATAAGCTCTCGGGCAACAAAGAGCGCTTTGATGCAGAAGGCATTCGGGGCTGCTGGCCTAGGAGGCGGCCCGGGCCTGATCGGCGTCCCAGGCCCCAGAGCTGCTGATGTGGGTCCCCGAGGAGGCTGGCGGCTGCACGCGTGTCACCGCTCTGTGAGCTCAGGACCGCCGTTCTCCCGAGAGGCTGGAGGCAGAAGCCAAGGGCCTCGACACCTGCCCTGGGGAGGACATGTGACAGGATATCGGGGTGGGAGCCCCTCGGGCACCAGCCGTGACAAGTGTCACCTGGACAGTGGGTTGGTCTCAGGAGACAGTCCCTGCCCTAGCGTCAGTGTGCCGTGCAGCCATGGCAAAAGCCCAAGGCTTAACTTCGACTTGCCTGAGATCAGGGACCCCCTGCCCGTCTCCAGCCGGCTGTCCCTGTCACTGTGTGCCCATAAACACCCCTCCAGAGGAGGCGTGAGTGCCTGGCCCACCTCCCCCGGGATTGCAGAGTCTCAGGAAGCTACGGGGCTCCCGCCTCGGGAGACCTGCAGGCATCCTGGGTGCCCGGCGGCGCTGGTGCTCTGGCCCCAGGCTGCCCACCTCTCACGGCCCTCCCGTTCCAGGTGCGGCTTCAGGTCCAGAGCGCGGAGAAGCCGCAGTACCGAGGCACCCTGCACTGCTTCCAGTCCATCATCAGACAGGAGAGTGTGCTGGGCCTGTACAAGGGCCTGGGCTCGCCG
>NW_007199183.1:0-6345 GCF_000164805.1 Carlito syrichta | reverse complement strand
CAGGGGCTGCCCGGGGCTCCCCAGTTCCCCAAATCCTGCACCTGGCAGAGCTCCGGGAGACGTCCTGGCCACCTCTCCGTGGGGGGCAGAGGACGGCGCGCGCCCCGGCGTCACCGAACCGCGCCCCGGCCCGTGCCACCGGCACCCCTGGGCGCATTCCCCCACGGCCGCTCCTTCCGGAGGGTGAGCTGGGAACCCCACCGGGCAGCCATGGGCTCGCTGGAGGCTCGATCGGCGTGGGGACTGGGGCGAGGCGCAGGCGCAGACGCAGACCGTGGGAGGTCTCAACAGTTAAGCTGAGACCTCGGTGCAGGGGCTCGTCTAACCCCAGCACTTCGGGAGGCTGATGCCGGAGGATGGCTTGCACCCAGGAACTCAAGAGCAGCCTGGACAACGCAGTGAGACCTCGTCTCTACAAAAAATAAAGAAATTAGCTGGGTGTGGTGGTGTGCGCTTGTAGTCCCATCTACTTGGGAGGCTGAAGCGGGAGGATCACTTGACTCCCAGAGTTTGAAGATATGAGCTGTGATTGTGCCACTGCACTCCAGCCTGGGTGACAGCGAGACCCTGTCTCTCAACAATGAATGAATGAATGGGCATGCAGCTGTGGCCAGGGGAAATCATTGCACCTGCCAGGCCTCAGGCTGCCCATCTGTTAAACGGAGACATGAGTCAGTTGATGGGTCTCTGGCCCACCACTGCCGGCCTGGGTCCCCCAAAACACTCCAAGGGCTCCACAGAGAGCAGGTGGGCATCCCCTTCCCCAAGGCCACGACAGCTCAGGCCACAAAGAAGCCAAAGGTTCACTCCACCACTTCCCAGCGCGAGGTCTCCTCGGGGCCCGGGGTCCCAGTGAGGGCACACAGTGCCTGACGGTAGGCACAGGGGTGGCTACTTTGGGCCTTCTGGGGCAGAGCTGGCCCCTCCAGGAATCCTGGGGATGGTGCTGGTTGCCTGGCAGGCAGACTGAGCCCAGTGGGGCCAACAATCCCGCTTTGTGCAGACTCGCCGGGGGAATAAAGTGTTCTTGGTTTTTCATAAGTCTGAGGCTGCCCGTGTGTATCGTGGAGGGAGGGTCTTTAGCTTGGGGTTGAGAGGTCAGCTCAGCCGTCTGTGTATCCTCGACCCCTGACTCCAGCCCTGGGCACGGAGGCTGGGCCGGGTTCTGGATGCATCCGAGTGCCTCAGCCTCCCCATCTGCAAGGCGAGCTGACGCCACGTGAGGGTTCGTGGGTAAAGCTGAGGCCTCCGCAGTCTTGGCCTTTCAGCAAGTTGAGGCCTTCCAATGTTCTCATCCTGGCCCTGGGAGGCCTGTAGTGATGGGGGGAAGCAACCTCCTGGAGGAGAGGAGGTATGGAGGAAGCCATCCACCTCAGCCACCGGGGCCGTTTCTGCGTGACTGGACCTAACCCGGCCTGGGAGATACGTGAGGACTTCCCGGAGGAGGCCTTCTTGGAGAATGTAGTGGACTCACATCGGTAGCTCGGAAATGGCCACCGTGGGAGCAAATCACTGGAGAAATCGGGAAATGCAACAGCAGGGAACATCTCTCCCCACGCCAGAGAGCTGATCATTAAACATTACCGCAAGCCTGGGAGGCAGGGAGCAGCAGGGTGTTTTTGTTTAAAGATTCTATTTTGCATATTATTTCCCCCCCAGCTTGAGTTAATTTTATTTGGAATAAGTAATATAGGAAGGCAGTAAAAAATTAAAATACAGAATCCTGGCTGTGCGGTGACCAGAAAAACTCCCTCCCCGCCTCCCCCGGGGCCGGCCTCTCCTGCCAGAGTCAAGGCCAGCCTCTGATTCCTGCAGGTCATCCCGGCACATCCTGGGCCCGTCCCAGCACGTGGGGACATCTACAGCCCCAACCCAGGGTGGCCTGGGTCCTGGCTTTGTTTTCTTCCCTTAACCGTGATCTTGGCGGCTGGATGAGTTTCCTGAGACTGCTGCCACAAAATACCTCCACCGCGGATTCTCACCGTCATGAAGGACCAAGCCCCAGGTAGGGGCAGTTCCTTCTGGCAATGAGGCCACACCCCTCCTCTTCCAAGCTTCCCGTGGTGGCTGGCAATCCATGGCGTCCCTTGGCTTAAGGACAGGCCACTCTCTTCAGCCTTCTCCCTGTGCCTGTCTCTCCTCTTTTTATTTTTTATTTTATTTGATTTGTTACAGAAAGCATTGTTTTTTGTTGTTGTTTTTTTGAGTTGGAGTCTCACTCGGTCGCCCAGACTGGAGTGCAGTGGCCGCTCCCGGCCACCGCAGCCTCGACCTGCTGGGCTCCAGCGATCCTTCCGCCTCAGCCTTCCGAGTAGCTGGAACTACAGGCATGCGCTACCACACCTGGCTAATTTTTGATTTCTTGAAAAAATGAGGTCTCGCCAAGTTGCCCAGGCGGGTCTCGAACCCGCGGGCTCAGGCCATCCACTCACCTCAGCCTCCCAAAGGCGTGGGATTACAGGCTGAGCCACCGAGCCCGGCTAGCATTGTTTATTTTTAACTACAAAATTTGGAATATTGCTAAACTACCTCTGGAAAATACCTGTCCCCTGTTGACCAATATGTTACCACTTGTTCTCTCTGATAACCCTCCCTTCTTTGCTATCACTCACATGCCAGCTTCAGGGTAGCAGAGAAGCATCAATAGTGATTAAAAGTGCTAGCCATGCTTTGCGCCTTTAATTTGCATAACTGATTCAAGTGACTTGGATGTTTGTCATTGGTAAGGCATTTCGGATTAAATGAACTGAAACAGCTGTGCCTTTCATTTAATGCAAAAGCCTCATGTCTTTCTGACCTATGGGGTCTGCATTATTTTTGAGGGGACTGACATGGCGTTTGTATTGTAACCCATTCAACAAGCCTCACCGTAGATAACACAGTGCAGCTAACCTTCTCTGAACCTAAAGACTTTATTCACCATACTGTCCGATGCATGATTTTGAGTCCATCCCCGGCAGTGGGAAATGGACCATATCGTTAATTTGAGGGAGGGTTCTATTACTTTAAGCTAGTAAGTGGGACATGGTAGACCTCACTTCATTTCCCAAGAATGACCAATTTGCAGTATGATCTCTTGAGAATCATTTCTCTATTTTGCACAACTAGAAGGCCTGGCTTCAGCCGGGCTCGGTGGCTCAGCCTGTCATCGCAGCACTTTGGGAGGCCGAGGCGAGTGAATTGCCTGAGCCCGCGGGTTCGAGACCCACCCGGGCAACTTGGCGAGACCTCATCTCTACAATACATCAAAAATCTAGCCGGGCGTGGTAGCGCGTGCCTGTAGTTCCAGCTACTCGGAAGGCTGAGGCGGAAGGATCGCCGGAGCCCAGCTGGTTGAGGCTGCGGTGGCCGGGAGCGGCCACTGCCCTTCAGTCTGGGCGACAGAGTGACACTCCAACTCAAAAAAAAAAAAGAAGGCATGGCTTCTTCCTAGAAGACTTAGGGTGTCTGGCTCCTTTGTAGATTTTTAAAAAATTTTTTACTATAAAGATGTGGGGTACAATTCAGGATTAGATATACAAACACTGATCATGTGGGTACCCCGTCTTCTCTTTTTATAAGGACATCGGTCATCTTGAACTAAGAGCCCACCCTACCCATATGACCGCATGACCTTATCTTAACTAAAAACACCAGCCAAGACCCAGTTTCCAAATAAAGGCAAATTCGGCTACCTGGGCTTAGGACGTCAATAGATCTTTTGGGGACGCGATTCCACCCACACCAGGGATTGCTGTTGATTGGTGTGTTCGAATCGCCCACACTCCCGCTGACAGGTGTGCGGCACGGCGCTGGGCACCGGGTTTCGGAGGGACCTGGGAGGAGGCGGAATCCTGGAGGGAAAGCAGAGCTGCGGGCACGGGAGGCCGGAGCCGGAAGGGCAGAGGCAGCCCAGGACCAGGGTGGGAAGGGTGGCGGGGGCAGGGAGCTCGCTGCAGAGGCCTGGAGGCCTCAGGCCGGGTCACACAGTGCCTTGGAGACGATGGCTGATCCTCCCTAAGTGCCTACTTTGAGTCCATCCTGTCCTTGGAACCCCCACTTGTTGTGGTCTTCCGTGTGTTCACATAAAACCCGCCTCGGCTGCGCGTGGTGGCTCACACCCGTAATCCCAGCACTTTTAGGAGGTCCAGGCAAGAGGATTGCTGCAGTCCAGGAGTTCAAGACCGGCCTCAGCAACATCATCTCTACACAAAATTAAAAAATTAGCCAAATGTGGTGGCCCACGCCTATAGTCCCAGCGACTTAGGAGGCTGAGGCAGGAGGACTGCCCAAGCCCAGGAGGTTGAGGCTGGTGTGAGCTGTGATGGTGCCACTGCCCTCCAGACTGGGTGACAGAGCGAGACCCTGTCTTAAAAAAAAAAAAAAGCCCACCCACCATCCTGGATTCTCCAGTCAATGGAGGAGCCAGGTGTTTCGGGTCTGGCCAGCGACACAAAAGCAGAAGTGAGTGGCTTCTGAGAAAGGTGTGACCAGGTAAATGCACCTGTGGCTCACCCTTGACCTCTGATCTCTGGCCCCTCTTCCCACTGAGAAAGGGACGGGATGCCTGGAGGTGCAGCGGGAGACACTGCCGCCCGGGTTACCCAGCCAGCCCGGCCAGAAAGGCCGGCCCTGGCCTCCCTGGAGGCGCTGTCCCTTGGTGTCTCTGTCTTGTGTTGCCCAACGTGCCACGAGCCACAGTGCAGAGTTGGGAGGCAAGTGGCTCCATCCAGGGGGATGCTTTAAAGGCTCCCCAGGAGGTCAGGAGGAGGCAGCAAGGGTGGGACAGAGGCCCCAGGGGCTGCCTGGAGGTCTCCGGGCCAGAGGGCATCTTGAGCCAGGACTGGGGGCTGCAGGGGCAGCGGGTGAGACTGCGGCGGGAGCCAGAGCCTGGGACTGCAGGGCCTGGAGCCTCCTTGCTGGCTCCTTCCTTGACTGACGGGACAGGCCGATGCGGGCACTGCCGAGGCAGCTGTCTCTGTGACGGGGCTGGGGGGCGCAAAGCCAGCACAGAGTCCTGGCACAGGGGCACCCCACGGCCTGCGTGGCAGCTGAGGGGATGCTCTGCATCTAGACCCCAGTCACCGCGTTTCTCAGTTTCTCCACTGTGGGAGGCCAGCCTGTAGCAGTGGCCTCTGCTGCGGGGCATCTGCTCTGCTGCTCACAACAGGCTCACCCCAGTTCACACTTGGCTCACACCAGTTCTTACTGGGCTCACTCCAGCTCACAACAGGCTCACACCGGCTGGGCTCACACCAGTTCACACTGGCTCATACCAGCTGGGCTCATGCCAGTTCACACCAGTTCACACTGGCTCATACCAGCTCACACTGGGCTCACACCAGCTCTCACCAGGCTCACTCCAGCTCACAGCAGGCTCACACCGGCTGGGCTCACACCAGCTCACACTGGCTCATACAGGCTCACACCAGCTGGGCTCATGCCAGTTCACACCAGTTACACTGGCTCATACCAGCTCACACCAGTTCACACTTGGCTCACACCAGCTCTCACCAGGCTCACTCCAGCTCACAATAGGCCCACACTGGCTGGGCTCACACCAGCTGACACTGGCTCACACTGGGCTCACACTAGTTCACACTGGGCTCATACCAGTTCACACCAGGCTCATACAAGACTAACACTGGCTCACACTGGGCTCACATCAGCTCACAGCGGGCTCATACCAGCTGGGCTCGCACCAGCTTACATTGTGCTCACACTGACTGGACTCACACCAGCTCACACTGGCTCATACCAGCTGGGCTCATGCCAGTTCACACCAGCTCACACTGGGCTCAAACCAGTTCACACTTGGCTCACACCAGCTCTCACTGGGCTCACTCCAGCTCACATCGGCTGGGCTCACACCAGCTGACACTGGCTCACACTGGGCTCACACCAGTTCACACTGGGTTCACACCAGCTCACACCAGGGTCACACCAGACTCATACAAGGCTAACTGGCTCACACTGGGCTCACATCAGCTCACAGCGGGCTCATACTAACTGGGCTCACACCAGCTTACATTGTGCTCACACTGGCTGGACTCACACCAGCTCACACTGGCTCATACCAGCTGGGCTCATGCCAGTTCACACCAGCTCACACTGGGCTCATACCAGTTCACACTTGGCTCACACCAGCTCTCACTGGGCTCACTCCAGCTCACACCGGCTGGGTTCACACCAGCTGACACTGGCTCACACTGGGCTCACACCAGTTCACACTGGGCTCACACCAGCTCACAGCAGGGTCACACCAGACTCATACAAGGCTAACACTGGCTCACACTGGGCTCACATCAGCTCAACGGGCTCATACCAGCTGGGCTCACACCAGGTTACATTGTGCTCACACTGGCT
>NW_007199182.1:0-504 GCF_000164805.1 Carlito syrichta | reverse complement strand
AAGCTGGCATAACTTACCAGTCACCTAGTTAACCAGCCGGTTAACCAGCTGACTTAACTAACTGACTTAACTAGATAGTCATCCGGCTAGCCAGCTGACTTAACAAGCCAGCCACCTAGCTAGCCAAACGAATAGACACCTCACTTAACTCACTTACTTAACTAGCTAGCCAGCAGGCTAGCCAGCTGACTTAATTAGCTAGCTACCTACCTAGACAGTTGACTAACCAGCTGACTTAACTAGCTGACTTAACCAACTAGACAACTGGCTAGCCAGCTGATTTAACATGATGGCTAACTAGCTAGCCAGATGGTTACTGACTTGAATTAAATAGACGAATTAACCAACTAGCCAGTTGGCTAGCCAGATGGCTCAACTAGTTGACTTAACTCCTTAGCCAGCTGGCTAGCCAGCTGAATTACATAGCTGACATCACTAGCTAGTCAGGTGGTTAGCAAGCTGACTTAACTAGCTAGCTACCTATGGTTCCCTCTGGCTTGCCAA
>NW_007199181.1:0-614 GCF_000164805.1 Carlito syrichta | reverse complement strand
ATTCCACTACATCCATTCCATTTCATTCCACTCCATTCCATTCCATACCATTACATTCCATTCCGTTCCATTCCTCCCCATTTCATTCCATTCTTATCCATTCCATTCCCATAATTTCCATACCATTTGTCTCCATTCCATTCATTTCCTCTCCACTCCATTCCATTTCATTCCATTTCTGTCCAATCCATACCTCTCCATTCCATTCCAAACCATTCCATTCCTTTCCTTTCTTCTCCAATCAATTCCTCTCCATTCCATTCCATTTAATTCCATTCCTCTCCATTCTTTGCAATTTCTCTTCATTCGATTCCTTTCCATTCCATTCCATTCCATTTAATTCCTATCCATTTCATTCCGTTCCTCTCCCTCCACTCCATTCCATGCTATTCCATGCCCTTCTATTCCATTCCATTCATCTCCATTCCATTCCATTCCATTGCTCGGCATTTCATTCCATGCATTGCACACCTTTCCAATTCATTCCTCTCTAGTCCATTCCATTCCTCTCCAATCCATTCCATTCTATTCCACCTCATGCCTTTCCAATCCACTCCGTTCCATATCATTTCTCTACATTCCATTCCTCTCCCTTCGATACCATTATTCTCCAT